>NC_043009.1:43714582-43727082 GCF_006345805.1 Octopus sinensis
TGTACGTATATATACATAGCGGCGTACGTACACTTTGTTCTCTTATATGTACGTATGTATGTAAGAACACAAGATGGTTGAAAGTTCACTACAGCTGTTTCAGATGCGTGCATATGTATACCTGAATATCTATGTGTTTATCACTATGTCCGTGTGTGTATAAGTATGCCTGTATCTGTGTATCTGCATGTGTGAGTGTGTTCTTATTGTGTGCTATACCTGTAACCTTTCCTACGTTAGATCTGGAGTTTACAGTGGGCCGTGTAATTGTATGCCAGAGTACTTCCGTATCTGATTGTACTTATATCGATGAGCATATTGAGCTGTTCATGTACATGTATATGTAAGTGGTGGGGGAAATTTTTATATAAGTATTGATATATGATTAAGTCTCCATATATATACCGTTGATACACGGATATGCTATTCTCGACCATAAATTGATGTGATTATAATTAGAGCACCTTGAGCCAATTGGATACTGCAAATAATTCTCCTTTCTTCATTATTATGTCTTGATAATATACTCTGTATTCTACATGAAATGGGGGCGAACTCAGGATTTATTAATCGAATGGAATACAGTTCAATTGTTTATTTTAAGCGATGCTAAATGGTTCCTATATTTCGATATGGGCAGCCAAGTCTGGATTTTATCAGCAAGGTATACACACGGGATTTCAAATCCCTATTCTTTAGCAACACTCACTCGCATACATGACTGAGAATTTGATACAGACGCACACATAGATAAAGAAATTGATACAGACACACACATAGATAGATAGATAGATAGATAGATAGATAGATAGATAGATAGATAGATAGATAGATAGATAGATAGATAGATAGATAGATAGATAGATAGATATTGGACTAATGAGTATATGTTCATTAGTGTGTTGAAGTGCTTAGCAGAGCATCAGGAATTCTGCAGCGTTAGTTGAGATAATAATAATAATAATAATAATAATAATAATAATAATAATAAATAATAATAATAATAATAATAATAATAATAATTTCTTAAGTAACCAGAAGATGAATTTGGTATCAATATTTATTTTGTACAACGGTCGTTTCGACCCAACCTGCTACTGTCCCGTATGGGTGGGACCAAATCCATCTCCCGATTACTCAAGAAACTGCTTATCATCATAATCATCGTCATCATCATCATCATCATCATCATCATCATCATCATCATCATCATTATCATTATCATTATTATTTATTATAAATATATGCACACACACACATATATATATATATACATAAGTACGTGTGTGTATAATATATATATATATATATTTATATTTTTAACGGGAAGTTTGATGAAAATAAACAAAAGACGAAGGCAGGTGGAATACAAACAAACAATTGTATTAGTATGGCGCTCAGGAATATAAATAAAACAAGTCTTTTACGTTTCGAGCCTACGCTCTTCAACAGAAAGATACACAGAAAAGAAGCACGGAAAGAAACAAGGAGAGAAAAAAATGCGTGCAGAAGCTAGCCGTCTTCCCTTCTCGGGATCTTTCCTTCTCCTATGTTTCCGAGGAAGAGCTCCGCTCGAAACGTTAAACCCTCCTTCTTCCCTTCTTTCCTGAGCGTCCAATAATACTTTATTTGTTCCACGTCCTCGCGTTGTTGTGTTTTTTTTGTTTTTTTTTGTGTTTTCTTGTTTTGATTAACTATATATATATATATATATATATATATATATATGTGTGTGTGTGTGTGTGTGTGTGTGTGTGTGTACACGAGGGTGTGCTGAAAAGTTCCTAGCTTTGAGTAAAAGAAAAATACAAGAGGATCAGTGAATTATGATTTCATTCAACATGTTCCCCTCTGAGATTCACGCATATATTGTTGCAGTCCTTTAGTTTTTCTAAGCTCTGTAAAAGAACCCGGAAGAGAAATTGCGTGATACCTTTAAAGACAAGATCTTTTCAGCAGCCCTTCGTATTTGTGCATCTATACAAGTTACCATCGCTCAGGTTTCTTCAATAAAAAGAAAAGGTAATTAAATTCATCTTGGGGAACATATGTGCGCAAATATTTCGCTTTTATTTCGCAGGAGTGGCTGTGTGATAAGTAGCTTGCTTCCCAACCACATGGTTCCGGGACCAATCCCACTGCGTGGCACCTTGGGCAAGTGTCTTCTACTATAGCCTCGGGCCGACCAAAGCCTTGTGAGTAGATTTGGTAGTCGGAAACTGAAAGAAGCCTGTTGTATATAAATATATATATTCTCTTTACTCTTTACTCTTTTACTTGTTTCAGTCATTTGACTGCGGCCATGCTGGAGCACCGACTTTAGTCGATCAAATAGACCCCGGGACTTATTCTTTGTAAGCCCAGTACTTATTCTATCGGTCTCTTTTTTGCCGAACCGCTAAGTGACGGGGACGTAAACACACCAGCATCGGTTGTCAAGCAATGCTAGGGGGACAAACACAAACACACACACACACATATATATATATATATATATACGACAGGCTTCTTTCAGTTTCCGTCCACCAAATCCACTCACAAGGCATTGGTCGGCCCGAGGCTATAGCAGAAGACACTTGCCCAAGATGCCACGCAGTGGGACTGAACCCACAACCATGTGGTTGGTTAGCAAGCTACTTACCACACAGCCACTCCTGCGCCTATATGTATATGTTTGTGTGTCTGTGTTTGTCCCCCACCATCATCGCTTGATAACCGATGTTGGTGTGTTTACGTCCCCGTCACCCAGCGGTTCGGCAAAAGAGAACCGATAGAATAAGTACTAGACTTACAAAGAATAAGTCCCGGAGGTCGATTGGTTCGACTCAAGGCGGTGCTTCAGCATGGCCGCAGTCAAATGACTGAAAGAAATCAAAGATTAAAAAAAGAACAGTTATAAAACATCTGTGCGAGCATACAAGCTCTTTAGAATCTACGCCCGTGATCCTCTACTACAACAGTTCCTCAATTTTTTATTTTACTCACAGAGATAGGCGCAGGAGTGGCTGTGTGGTAAGTAGCTTGCTAACCAACCACATGGTTCCGGGTTCAGTCCCACTGCGTGACACTTTGGGCAAGTGTCTTCTGCTACAGCCTCGGGCCGACCAAAGCCTTGTGAGTGGACTGAAAGAAGCCCGTCGTATATATGTATATATATATATATATATATATATGTGTATGTGTGTGTTTATGCGTCTGTGTTTGTCCCCCTAGCATTGCTTGACAACCGATGCTGGTGTGTTTATGTCCCCGTTACTTAGCGGTTCGGCAAAAAGAGACCGATAGAATAAATACTGGGCTTACAAAAAGAATAAGTCCCGGGGTCGAGTTGCTCGATTAAAGGCGGTGCTCCAGCATGGCCGCAGTCAAATGACTGAAACAAGTAAAAGAGTAAAAGAGTAAAGAGAGACGAGTTTCATGCAAGATAAGTTTTTCACGAACCCAGGTATCACACGCATAACAAAACACCATGACGCGCATAATGTATAACTTGATTATTACACGTATATAATACTTATATGTTGCATATATTATGCAAACTGTAATACTCAATAAAACAAACATGAAATTTTAAAATGTATTCAGCCCGAGTATTATATTACGTGTATAAATGTCTGTGGAATATTCAGCCACTTATATGGTAATTAAATGAACCTGATAGTTTTGTTGGTCAAGCAACTGAAGCCTCCCATAATCACATGCACGCACACACACACACACACACACACACACACACACACACACACACAAAATCTGGAGATATAGTTGTCTGGCTAGTGATTTGATCGTGAACAGCGTGTAGAAACGAAAGGAATTACGATGTGGAAGATATTACTTCATCATTTATTACTTGGTGACATTTTCGTCGCACCACCTGCGACCTGGTCACTGATTCAGTTCAAGTGAAACACACAGTGATACACACACACACACACACACACACACACACACAGATATAGTCAGATAGATGTTGGATAATGATGACGATATTTTTGCGTGTATGCGTGTGTGCATATGTATGCAGAAAAAGAGATAAAGCTAGCGAGAGAGAGAGAGAGAGAGAGTAAGAGTGAGAAAGAGTAGAGAAGAGGAGAGAGAGAGAGAGAGAGAGAGAGAGAGAGCTAGGAGAGAAGGAGAAAGTTAAGGAATGGTCGTTGAAGAACTTCCAGCACGAAGAAATTTGTTCAGCTTTCAAATTGACAGAAGATAGAATGAGAAGATGAGTGAGTCATTGGCATAAAAATAGAAGGAATTCGAAGAAGTTGAAAGAGATTTGTTTTGGCGAAGACAGGAGTCTGTGTGTGTGTGTGTGTGTGTATGTGTGTATGTGTGTGTGTTTGTGTGTGTGAGTGTGTGTGTGTTGTTAGCGCTGTTGAAGTAATTAACTGCTTAATCATGTGATTGTTTCTACTCACAGAAGAACCGATTCCATTATTCCAATTCTTACTATTTCAGATATATCTTTAAGGTGGCGAGCTGGCAGAATCGTTAGCGCGTCGGACAAAATGCTTAGCGGCATTTCTTCCAACTTTGCGTACTGAGTTCAATTTACGCCGAGGTCGATTTTTGCCGTTCATCATTTCGGGGTCAATAAACTAAGTACCGGTTGAACACTGATGTCGATTTAATCGACTTAATTCCTTCCCCCGAAATTGTTGGCCCTGTGCCAAAATTTGAAACCGATATTTCAGATATATCTTTATTTCTTAACTTTCATGGCATTCATAGCAACAATGAGCAAGCTCACTATATACAGCATCATGATACATATAAATAAATACTTAGGCACACACACACACACACACACACACACACACAACACATACACATACACACACACATGTATGTATATGTATGTATGTGTGTGTATGTGTGTGTGGAGGCACATGTTCTAGTGGTTACAGCAGCGGACTCGCAGTCGAGGGATCGCGGGTTCGAATCTCAGACTGGGCGATGTGTGCGTTTATGAGCGAAGCACCTAAGCTCCATGCAGCTCTGGCAGAAGGTAGTGGCGAACTTCTGCTGACTCTTTCGCCATAACTTTCTCTCACTCTTTCCTCCTGCATCTTGCAGCTCACCTGCGACGGACCGGTGTCCCGTCCAGGTGGGGAACCTATATGCCACGGAAACCGGGAAACCGGCCCTATGAGCCAGGCATGGCTCGAGAAGGAACAAACAACAACAACAACAACAATAATATATATATATATATATATATATATAAATCTCTGAACGAGGTATGGACAGTAACTGCACGACAATGTGAAGTATATTTGCCTTCTCAATATGGCTAACCACTAAGGGTGGATGTTACTGTAGCTTGTAGCCCAGGAGAACATCTTCTCCAGCTGGCTATTTACACACTTTCTGTAACATCCACCCTTAGTGGTTAACCATATTGAGATGGCAAATATACTTCACACACACACACACACATACATACATATATATATATATATATATATGTATGTATGTATGTATGTATATATGTGTGTACGAGGAGGTACCCAAAAGTAACCGGAAGCGTACTCTGTCGGACAAGCCCGTTGTCGGTGTCTTTTGCTGAGCCCCTCTGTTATATAATTCCTACAAGACTCGTCTTCTGGAAATAACCACCTACTTTAAGTCTTGGATACTTTGTCTTAAAATGTTGTTCTCCACGTTCTTTTAAACAGAAACAATTACACACATACACACATACACACACACACACACACACACACACACACACACACACACATAAACATAGACACATACACGCACGTAAGCATGCACACGCGCGTGCACCCCCTCCACACACACAATGGAAGCTGAAACTTCAAAAATCATTACTCCTAGTTTTCTCGAATCCGATCTTCGAAGAATAACAAATTGGTAGTGGACATTGTTTTGACTATGAGACCACTGGTTTTCAACCGGGCTCGATATGACCTCTGAAGGTGAATATATATGATATTTGGGTCCCACACAAACAAAATAGAAAATTGGGAATTCGCAGCATTATATTAAATATCCATGAAAGTAGTTTGCTTTTGATGGATTTATTGCAAGAAACAGTTTGGTTTCATTCCCTAACACTTTACGTAGCTCATCCTACGCAAAGATAATGTCTGAAAAGCAAAATAGGAATGTTGAAGTATGATCTATAAAGCTAGTTTTTAAATATGAAACGACTTTAGGGTCCACCAGAATAGAATAATAATCAAAAGGGTCTATAAATAAAAAACGGTAGAGAACCAGAGAACCACTGATCTAGACAATAGCTTTTGATAATATATTTCTTTATTACCCACAAGGGGCTAAATACAGAGAGGACAAACAAGGACACACAAAGGGATTAGATCGATTACATCGACCCCAGTGCGTTACTGGTACTTAATTTATCGACCCCGAAAGGATGAAAAGCAAAGTCGACCTCGGCGGAATTTGAACTCACAACGTAACGGCAGACGAAACCAATAGTTTTTGATAATAATGGGGAAAAAAATTATCTGTACACAAATGGTTGTGTACTAAAAAGCTTGCTTCCCAATCACATGTTTCCGGGTTCAGTTCCACTGCATGGTACCTTGGGCAAGTGTCATCTACTATAGCCCCGGTCAGACCAAAGCCTTGTGAGTAGATTTGGTAGATTGGAACTGAAAGAAACTCGTCGTATATTTGATTCCGGGACAATTGTCTTGTTATCTATTTAGATTTTTTCACTTTCGGTTGCCACAGGGTAACGTTGCTTGGCGGTCAAATGTTTTTCACCCATCAGATGAATTTCGGTAACAGTGGAACTGCGTGTACCGACCGACTACCAGCATACACCAAGATAAACCATTTTGCTATATACAACCCTTCCCGCTTTATTTATGTTGTTATTGTTGTTGTTGCTGCTGCTGCTGCTATTGTTGTTGTTGTAGTAATAGTAGTAGTAGTAGTAGTAGTAGTAGTAGTAGTAGTAGTAGTAGTAGTAGTAGTTATTGTTGTTGTAGTAGTGGTTGTTGTTGCTGTTGTTGTTCTTGTTCTTGTTCTTGTTCTTGTTCTTGTTCTTGTTCTTCTTGTTCTTCTTGTTCTTCTTGTTCTTCTTTTTCTTCTTCTTCTTCTTTACTACCGTCGCACGATTACTCATTTTGCCGGCCGAGTGGACTGGAGCAACGTGAAATGAAGTGTTTTTCCTCAAGAACACAATGCGTTGCCCGGTCTAGGAATCGAAACCACAATCTTACGATCACGAGTCCAACACTTTAGCCACTAAGTCACACGCCTCCACAATATATATGTACTGGAGTCGCTTCATTCAGCTAAAAATCCTTCAAGGTGGTGCCACAGCATGACCGCAATCTAATGACTGAAACAAGTAAAAGATAAAAGATGATACTAATCAAACGCCCATTATTCTCTGAAAGTTACTAATGGTCTTAGACTTATTTCCGTCGTTGTCTAAAAAGAAGATATTTTATAGCGCTTCTCATTTCAATAAGGAGGCTTATATACAATAAGGTTTCTGAGATAAAATTTTGTACAATACTACACCAAATCCTGCAAAGCTTAAGAATAGACTTATAAGTATTTTGTAATATAATCCAATTTTTAGTTTAAATGTAAGAAGAAATATCACAAAAGAATTCGTAAATCTCATTTGTTTTTTTCTTTCCGCCAAATCAGATCGTACAAGACCTTTAACAGAAGCAAAGTCAGTTATTATTGATGCTATTTAAAAAAAATTTTTTTTTTATCTAGTTTCAGCTCACAAGCTGTGGCCATGCTGGGGCACCGCCATTTGGTGTTGCTACATGATTTTACTTCACGAATGCTTTTTAGCAATTGCCATTTGGTGCATGAGAGAGTTCGATGCAGCTGCCCTTATCTGCACCTCCTGCCGTGAAGTTGGTTCATCTGGGACACCTGACAAGAAGAGATCCAGTTTTATTTTAAAGACATCTGCATCCACCCCATGCAGGTCTCTTAGGTTCTTCGGGAGGATATTGAAGAGATGTGGGCCTCGGAAGCCCAGGCTATCACAGTATCTTGTCCTACATCTTGATGGCAAATTTGAAGTCCTTGGCACTATGCAGTGGCGCCCAGTTCTGGCATTTGTGTAACTCTCGATGCCAAAGTTTGGGACAAGTCCTTCTAGGATCTTCCAGATGTATATTATGGTATTTCTTTCTCGCCTACGCTTTAAGGAATAGAGTCTCAATCTCTTGAGTCTTTCCCAATAGCTTATATGCTGCACAGAGGCTATCTTCTTCGTGTAGCTTCGTTGGATCGCCTCAAGTTCTGTGATTAACTTGACACTGAGAGCAATAGTCAAAGTGGCTTAGGACAAGTGTCCTCCAGAGGACCATCATGGTTTCCTGGTCTCTTGTTCTAAAGGTTCTAAGAATCCATCCGGTCAGCCGCCTACATTTCATTGCCAATTTAGCAACATGCACATGAAAGGTTGCATCATCACTCATGTAAATGCCCAGGTCTCGCACTGATTGTGCCTCTGGGATTGCAATCCCTCCAGGTCCAGTGTATTTATTGGGTATTGCATTTAGTTTTGCATGCTGATAGCATAAAGCTTGAAACTTTTCAGCATTGAACTGCATGCTATTCTTTTCAGCCCTCTTGTATATTTTGTCCAGCTCACATTGCAGGTGCTTAGTGTCTTCAGGGTTCTGTATTGCCTGTGAAACTTTTGTATCATCTGCATAACTTGTGATCGTGGCTCTCTGCGTGGCTGAGGGCATGTCTGAGAGGGCCATTATGAACAGTAGTGGTCCCAAAACAGTGCCTTGAGGAACACCGCTCACTATTTGCGTGTTAATGGAAGTGACCCCATTGGCTACTACCACCTGACTCCTATCCTTCAGAAAGTCTGAAGCCATTCTCCCAATTTCCAACTATGCCAAGATCACGCAGTTTGTGAACATATCATTCCATGATCGACTTTATCAAAGGCCTTTGCAAAGTCGAGATATATCACTTCCACATTTGAATGGTTGAGCAGTCGTTTCAGCACCCAGTCATAGTGTTGTAGGAGCTGAGTTAAGCAGCTTCTTCCTGGTCGGAAACCATGTTGGGTGTCAGGCAGCAAGTCATTTTCTTCAAGGAAGGTGATTAGTTTCCTTCTGGTTATTCGTTCCATGACCTTGCTGATGTGTGAGGTCAGAGAGATAGGTCTGTAGTTCTTGGCCTCCGCTCTGCTACATGTTTTGTTTGCTTAATCAATTAACCTCCTCCAATGCGAAAAACAATAGTTGCTCCCAAAACAAAATGCACAAAAGGCATTGCAACAACAACAACAACAACAACAGCAGCAGCAGCAACAACAACACCAACAACAACAAAAAAAACAACAACAACAACAACAACAACAACAACAACAGCAGCAGCAGCAGCAACATTATACATCTTTCGTGTAATTGTAATGGTTGGAACAACTGCCCACTAAACAGCATGTTCGTCTGTCGGAGCGACGAGGACTCTCTAGTGATCCTTAAGAACTCCTGATGACTTTATTTAAAGTGCAGAAGAGCTGCACATCGTCAACCTTACTCTTTCCTATGTGACCATCTTCAGACCAGAAGCAAAATCTGATCAAAACGACTGGAGCGGAAGATATATATTGTGGATGACCAAGATCTTTTACTTGCCTCGTCTGGCTCTCTTCACGCCACAATGCGTTACTGCAGTCGCCTTTCTCTCTGTTAAACCACGAAGAATTCTACCGCTACGTGCACCAAATCCTGTCTTCACATGCATATTTAGGCAAGCCCTACTGTGCTAATTAATTCATAGTTGCGCCCCTGACAGGTGTTACTTCTCTGGGTCAGAGTAAACCTGAGAAGAATAGCGGCTATGAATTGGTTCCACAATTCTCAGAACCCTGAAACTCTTAAGCCAGTACCCCAATGAAATTTGAAGTTATACTCAGGATACATACATATATACATAAATACATACATATACATTACAAGTGCAATCTGTGAGTGGAACAGTAAAAATATGCTAGACTTTACTCAAGTTCCAAATGTGAATTTGTCTGTGTTAACTTCATCTCAAAAATGGGGCCTTGTATCTCTGTTAGAAACCAGATCCCTCCTCAGTGCAAATTTATGATAATTAAAATAGAGAAGAGACATATACATACACTCATATATACAAACAGACAGACAGATAAACAGATAGACAAACGAACATACAGATATATATGTATGTGTGTGTGTGTTTATATATATGTGCGTACGTGTAGAAGTATGTATGGATTTATGAATATAGATTACACGTATATACATGCATACATACATACACACATATATATATATGTAAACGTACACATATACCTTGTTTACTAGGATGAAATATGTTCACTCTTTCAAGTACATTATTTTCTTAAAATGTAATCCTTAGAAGTTTTGGTTTTGTTGCTGAATGGTTGAAAAGCCCACACATTGCTATTCATTTAATAATTTACATGAAGCACGACCGTTTACGTCCTGCCAAATGACACCTAATTCTGAATTATATATACATACATACATACATATGTATATATATGAATAAATATATGTATACATATGTATTTATATACATATATACATATATTCATTTATATATATGCATATAAGAATAAATACATATATAAATACATATACATATGTATATATATATATATATATATATATATATATTATATATATAATATATATATATATATATGAATATATATTGCATATAAGAATACATACATATATACATTAATATATATATATATATATATATATGAATATGTATATGCATATAAGGTGTTTATGTATATATATATATATATATATATATATATTCATATATATATATATGAATATATATATATGCATATATGTATATATGTGTATTATATGTATGTATGTATATATACATATATATATATACATAGATTTACACACATATGTATGATTGTGTATATTTTTAGATGTGTGTGTATATATGTATAAATATATCTGTGTGTGTGCATGTGTGTGTGTGTGCGCGCATGTGTCTCTTCATTAGTACACAAAAAAAAACTGAATTAAGACATATTTGATAAGATCAACGAAAATATAGGATATGTTTAACAATAAAAAACATTGGATTTATAACAACAACAACAACAACAACAAAAACAGTAAACAGTTTGAGCCAAATGAAAAACAAGCACAATTAAAAAAAAAAGATGGTAGTGGGTGACTTTGAAAGATAATGTCTATTAAACATTATAGAATGACATAAGTGAAGATGCTGAAAAACGAAAAGTTTTAGGTGATGACGATGATGATGATGATGATGATGGTGATGATGATGATGATGATGATGATGATGATGATAGTGATGATGAAGATGAGGAGGAGGAGAAGGATGTGGGGGAGATGGGAGAGGAGGTAGAGGTTAGTGGTGGTAGTAGTAGTTGTGGTAGTAGTTGTTATTATTATTATTATTATTATTATTATTATTATTATTATTATTATTAATTATTATTATTAAAAGCAGCGAACTGGCAGAATTGTTAGCATGCCGGATAAAATGCTTAGCAGTATTTCGCTCGTCGTTACGTGCTGAGTTCAAATTCCGCCGAGGTCGACTTTGCCTTTCATCCTTACGGGGTCGATAAATTAAGTACCAGTGAAACACTGGGGTCGATGTAATTGACTAGTCCCCTCCCACCAAATTTCAGGCCTTCTGCCTCCAGTAGAAAGGATTATTAAGGTAGCGAGTTGGCAGAATCGTTAGCATGCGGGGCGAAATGCTTAGCGATATTTAGTCCGTGGCCTATGTTCTGAGTTCAAATTCCGGCAGGACGACTTCGCCGTTTATCTTTTCGTGATCGATAAATTAAGTACCAGTGAAACACTGGGGTCGATGTAATTGACTAGACCCCACCCACCAAATTTCGGGCCTTGTGCCTTCAGTAGAAAGGATTATTATTATTATTATTATTATTATTATTATTATTATTATTATTATTATTGAGTGAGAGAGCAGTTCATGCCATCAGTGACACTGGGGTAAATATACGAAGCCCAATATACCCATCATGACTACCCGTCTGATAAAGGTACACCAGGCACATGCATCACAACCATATGTGCGCGACATGGTGATCTCATATCAAGATAAACAGCACATGACCTTGCAGGTGGGGCCCAGTTAGAATTTTCTTCAGGTTGAGTAGCCCATCATCCCGCTCAAACGGTCCCTGAATAAGGGTTGTTTAAGGATGTTGAAAGAACCACCCATGTTTCCAGAGGTGACCTATTCAAACCCCAAAGAATCCCTCTCACACATGGCTATGATGCTCCCCCACTACTTCGCTCGTGATCAGATGCACATATCGTCAGCCACTAAGGGACATGTTCAACTGTTAAGGTCAAACAACTGACAAGCAATCTGTGGTATTGAGCAGAATATTTGCTGTAGCCCATCTTTTATACCAAGACACAAACAATGTACATGATAACGCTTCCAATCAGTTAAGATCAGAAGCCATG
>NC_043009.1:43734582-43747684 GCF_006345805.1 Octopus sinensis
ACCATTTTTTTTGCATATGGACCCCTTTGATTGCTATTTTATTTTGGCGGACCCCATAGCCCTTCTATGTTTAAAAGCTACTTTTGTTAAAAACTACTTTTAAAGTTTTTAAACATAATAAAATAAATAAATGCGCCCTTTTTAAAGCCTAGCCAGGCTCATGGGTCCGGTTTCCCGTTTTCAATGGCGTATGAGTTCCCCAGCTGGACGGGACACCAATCCATCGCAGCGTTACTCATTTTTGCCAGCTGAGTGGACTGGAGCAACGTGAAATGATGTGTTTTGCTCAAGAACACAACGCGTCGCCCGGTCCAGGAATTGAAACCACAACCTTGCGATCATGATGCTGACACCCTAACCACTAAGCCACGCGCCTCCACAGTTTTTAAACATACTTCTTTCAAAATTTCTATTTGCTTTTTCTCATGTTCATTTGTGTGAGGTTTGCAATCGCCAATTTCGGAGAGAATATGTTTCAGTAACAGGAGACATGTTGAATTATGTTAAATGTTAGAGAAAAATAAAACCTAAATGTTTCTTGCAAAATGTCGGTTACAACATCTTTTCATTGACCCTTAAAATACTACTGTGGGTCCACAATTTACTATTTTGCCTGCGTGGATCCCCCAAAATCTTATATGAACCCACCGGGGATCATATGGATCCCGGTTATAAATCACTGGTTTAGTCGAAAAATCGACCCCATATGATACTTTTCATGTCGGTCTCTTTTTTCCAAACCATTAAGTTACAAGAGTACATCTAACCAACAATGGTTTTCAAGGGGCGCGGTGGACAAACACAAAGACACACACAAATACACCTAAAGTAAGTAATGTCTATCAAGTTCACTTACAAGGAATTATTAGGTCCGCGGGTCATAGTATAACATAATTGCTCAAGTTTTTGCGCAGTGACCTCAAACTCGAAACTACGTGGTTTCGAAGCGAACTTAACTATACAGCCATGCCTGCGCCTTTATTACCAAAATAAAATTAAATAAAATATCTCTTTCATAATGATGATCATGCAGAGATTAAAGGACTCAATGATGAATGGAAAGTTATTCGAAACGTTAACTTTTATTGCTTCATTGTATAAAAGGTATAAAACATACTCCGACTTCTGAAAAACTTATATTTCTTTTTACCAGCACAGAACATTGTTGGGTTTCTCACATTCTGCTATTTTACTGCGCATTATTCACATTCTACGCACATGTATATGCGTTATATATATATATATATATATATAATATATATATAAACGCATATACATATATATAAACGCATATATATATATATATATATATATATATATATATATATATATATATATATATATATATATATATATAATATAAATATATATATATATATATATATATATACATACATACATATACATACATATATATGTATACATATATATATATATATATATATATAATATATATATATGTATATATGTATATGTATGTGTGTGTGTGTACGTGTGTAATATCTATATTTGTATGGGGGTGTATGTGCACACATACATACACGTGTACTGTTACCCTTCAGTGAAGTGTACCCGTAATGTATGTGTATGTAAGCTTATTTGTATACTTGTATATGAGTGGATACATATATACATGTACGTGGTGTGTGTGTGTGTGTGTGTGTGTTTGTATGCTTCTAATTCCGAAATCCACACGTATAGATATGTGTATATACATACACACGCCTGCACGCGCACACATAGATATATTATACACACGTGTGTGTGTGTGTGTGTGTGTTCATTAATGTGTATACTTCCTTGCTTCCTTGCTTCCTTGCTTACTTTTAATTTCTTCGTTTTGTAAACCTGACACTTTGATTAGTTTCCTCTAAGGACAAATTCCTTTCCTTTCTTTTTAACTTTGTTTTTCTCTATTTTCCCCCCCCCACCCATTATTTTGTTTTGCTTTCTTGTTGTTGTTGTTGTTGTTGTTGTTGTTGTTTCTAAAAGTTGCACTTAACCATCCTTCGGTTGTCCCGACTGGTTTGGGATGCAGGGGTTGTGGGTGTTTGCCGGGGTTGCCGGGATTCACTATATGTGGGTGTGTCGGTTGATTACAGCTACGGAACAAAATAAAGAAGGAGCTGACTTCAAAAAGATACAGAGATATATAAAAACCCCTTCTCACTCTCCCTCACCCTCACCTCACCCCCTTTCTCTATTTCTCTCACCCACATCCACCCTCTCTCTTTCTTACACGCATTTCGCTTGAAAATAAAGTAATATAATGGTAAAATGGATCAACCCAAGATACATATGTGTTTCTTTACTACCCACAAGGGGCTATACACAGAGGGGACAAACAAGGACAGACAAACGGATTAAGTTGATTACATCGATCCCAGTGCGTAACTGGTACTTAATTTATCGACCCCGAAAGGATGAAAGGCAAAGTCGACCTCGACGGAATTTGAACTCAGAACGTAACAGCAGACGAAATACCTATTTCTCTACTACCCACAAGGGGCTAAACACATAGAGGACAAACAAGGACAGACAAACGGATTAAGTCGATTATATCGATCCCAGTGCGTAACTGGTACTTAATTTATCGACCCCGAAAGGATGAAAGGCAAAGTCGACCTCGACGGAATTTGAACTCAGAACGTAACGGCAGACGAAATACAGCTACGCATTTCGCCCGGCGTGCTAACGTTTCTGCCAGCTCGCCGCCTTTCATCAACCCAAGATATATAACAAGAACCAAGAATTTAAAGACACAAGAATGGCTATGTGATTAAGATGTTTGTTTTTGCAAATTCGTGGTTGTATGATCGATTCCAACGTGGGGTAGTCTGGGCATGTCATTTACCATAGTATCACATCGAGCGCAAAATTTCTTAGCAGAATATGGCACGCGGGGAACGTCGATTATTTACTCTGTACGTCCACCCTGATGTTGTTTGTTCGTTCGAAGCTCTAAATCTCCAGAAATTTTTTAAAAATTAAAATTTCTGGATGCTGCTGTTTAATGAAGTTTTCTTATATTGTCGTTGAAGGCTCGAAATAGGGAGTAATTAACAGTCGACAACTGAAGAGGGGTTAAACGTCTTGAGGTATTTTGTCCCGTACTTATCTCTCTTTATGTGTTTGTGTATTTTTCACTCGTTGGTGATGTCACCTATACTTGATGTATTTTATATATATACATACACACAAACACACACACACATATATATATATAACCTTTTATTATAGCCTGAGCCGACCAAACCCTTGTAACCGGGATTGGTTGATGGAAACTGAAAGAAGCCTGTCGTATATATATATATATATATATATATATATATATATATATATATATATATATATATATATGCATGATATGTGTTTGTGTGTAGGTAGGTAGTTATGTGTATGTATATATCTGTATTTATAATCACCCTGACGACTGATGTTGGTTTCCTTGCGGTCCGTAACTAAGCAGTTCGGCAAAGAGAGCCCTAAAGAGCAAGTATAAGGTGTAAAAAAAAAAAGATACTTGGACCGTTGGTCGACTAAACTCTCCAAGTCAAATGAGTGAAACGAGTTAAAGATAAAAAGATAAAAATGTATGAAATATGTATGTGAGTGTGCATGTATACACACAGACACACACACACACCACACACACACACACACACACACAGACACACACACGACCACACAGACACACACACACACACACACACACACACACACACACACACACACACACACACACACACACTCATTAGGGAAATCTTATACGCTAACGATTGCGATCTAGCCAGTCACTCTGAAACGGGCCTGCAATCTCTTGTATCTACATTTGACACAACTTGTGATGATTTTGGCTTGACCATCTACTTGAAAAAACCCCCCGAAAAACAGTTGTAATGCTTCAACCTGCATGTGGTACAGTTTGCAACCCCATTAAAAATTTCGTTAACTGTAAGTTACTTTTGGTTGTTGACTCTTTCTTTTACCTTGGAAAGCTCTGTGCAAAATGATGGAAATCTGGACACAGAAATACATCTGCGAATTCATAGGGCAGCACAAGCATTTGGTTATTTGAAGTCATGCATTTGGCGCTAACGACATATAAATAACAAGACAAAATTGATTCTTTACAAATCGTTTGTCTTACCATCCCTGTCGTATTCTTCTGAAACATGGACGTGTTATGCAAGACATTTCAAACTGTTAGAACAATTCCACCAAAAATGCCTTCGGTGCATTTTAAACATTAAATGGAGCTTTTTTCTACTCCAGACACATATGTTTTTGCGACAGCAGGCATCACTTTAATTAAATCAATGATTCTGAAAAATCAAATTTGATGGTCTGGCTATTTTGTTCGAATGGTGGATGGGATGAACGCATACCCAAACAGCCGTTTAATTGCGAACTTGTAGAGGAGAAACGCAATTGGTGTAAACCTAAAAAGAGATTTAAAGACGGCATAAGGACTACCATGAAGTCACTTGGAATGGATCCAAAGGCCATTGAAATCCTTGCTTCTGATCGAGCTGGATGGCGAACAAAAACGTGGAGTGGAGTGAAAGCGTTTGAGGAGGCTAGGATAACACATGCAAGACTCAAGAGAGATTTAAAGAAGAATGTTGCGATCGAGAAGGTGAATCTCAGTGACCTTTTTGTGTGCACAGTTTGAGGACCCATGGAAAACGAACCTCGAACCTCCACCAACTATTCTGCCTATGTATCTGTGCACACCTTTGAATGCCGTGTATGTCATAAGGTCTGCAATTCTAACGTAGGCCTCAAAAGACATTTCAAAATACACAAAAATGCTAGGCGGAATTTCTTCTGGATCATTGCGTTCTAAGTTCAAATCACATCGATATCAGCTTTGGCTTTCATCCTATTGGGGTTATGCTGGCCTCCTAAAACTCTTTCACTCCACTCCACGTTTTTATTCGCCATCCAGCTCGATCCGAAGTAAGGGTTTCAATGGCCTTTGGATCCATTCCAAGTGACTTAACTGCAGCAGATGATGGTCCAAATCAGATATACAATCTATGTGGGTGTCTTATCAATACATTGTTTGGTTTAAAAAGCTAAATCAGACGCCATGATAAGTCTAAGGTGTAAGTACAAGAGGCGGTCTGACGCTGCAGCCTGTATATATGTATGGTTGTATATATATATATATATATATATATATATATATATAGATATATATTATATATATATATATATATATATATACAAACAACGTCAGTAACTAGTAATCCAAAGCCCAATATATATATATATATATATATATATATATATATATTGCTTCTAGTACTTGCACAAGGCCTGAGATTAGGAGAGTGGGCTTCGATTACTAGTTAACTTGTTGACTGGTACTTCATTTTATCGACCCCAATAGGATGAAAGGCAAAGCTGATATCGGTGTATTTGAACTCAGGATGTAATGACCCAGAAGAAATTCCGCCTAGCATTTTGTACAATGTGCTGAAAATTTTTGCTTTTATACACACACACACACACACACACACACACACACACACACATACACACAAACACAAACGGTCATGAGCCGAATACCCCTAACCACTAAGCCACGCGCCTTCATACTCAGAACGTAAATGCAGATGAAATGCTGCTAAGCATTTTGCCCGGCGTGCTAACGATTCTGTCGGTTCGCCACCTTCATCCGCTTCTTAGTAAGAAATCCTTTGACTTCGTACGCGAAATTCTAGGTAAAAAGTAAAATTAAAAAATATTGCATTGAGAGAATAGAAAATGGTGGAGGTGGGGGAGGGGTGAACCTATTCTGTGTTTGATCAGGATTTACCTGGAGTTAAACAAGAATCGTAGCCATCAAAACAATTCTGCTCTTTTATTGGGAAAATTTTTTTCTCTTTCCTATTTCTTTTAAACGGGTTAAGTGAAGAGGTAAAGAAGAGTGCATTTAACTTCGTTTAGGAATTATCGAGGAAGTGTTAAGTATCGTTGACAACACTCAAATTGATGAGTTAATATAAAATAAAATAAAAAAGAGGCGGTGGGGAAAATTGCTAAGTCCAGGTTAAGAAGTGAAAATATAAAATTGCTGAACGGTGGTCAACAAATGAAAAGAAAGAAATATCTCCTACCATTTTATCCATTAAAAAATATTAGCGATAGAAATAGTGTTAATACCGAGAGGTAATATCAAACGTATATGTTCTATTGGAACAAGCTATACTGTGGTAGATACCCAAGATACGGTAGATCGCGTATTTACAACGGTATAGCTTGTACTAACAGAACATCCACGTTTCAGTGGGGATAGATATTTTATCGATTGTACGTTGTATTTGAAGTTATTGTTTTGGGTTAATTAAGGAATATTTTTACATTTTAATTTTTTTATTGGGTTTCAGTGCTGGTGGTGGTGGTGGGGCCATGTTGGTGGTGGGAGGACTTTGGAGGATTCAGTTGAAGAAATCGACTCCAGTAGTTATTTCTATAAACCTGGTACTAATTCTATTGGTCTCTTACTGGGCCGCTGAGATAGGTGGACGTAAAAAAACCAACTCCGGTTGCCAATCGGTGATAGAAAAACAAATACGTGCACACATGCACTCACTCACACACACACACAAACTTATTTGTACGACGGGTTTCTTTCAGTTTCCGTTTAGCAAATCCACCCACAAAGTTTTGGTCGGTTCCAAGCTATAGCAGAAGACACTTGTCCAAGATTACATGGAAAGCAAATCTCTTACCACAACAATGCCTTTTATTTCATTATACGATAAATAAATGAAGAGATGTTAAGAATCAAAATAAGAAGAATAATATAATTCAATTTTAAAAAGTGAGATAGACCCTCAAATTGGTGGATAAAATGGAAGAGGAACCACGGCTCTGCGATAATCTAGCCTACGAGATCACCATACATTTCCACTGCACTTATTTCACTCATAATTCTTGGATCTACCCGAAATTACGGGCAGAAGAGAACATCTGTTCATAACTCTACGTAGTACAGATTAAAACCCTGAATGTAAGGGTACGCGATTGTGAAGCGAACTTCTTAAAGGCATGGTCAGGCTTGCTCTAAAAGTTTCACTACATTTCTGCTAAAATATCGTCCAATTACTTGTATAATTGAAAGCAATTAGACACAATTAAATGGTTAGTTTGTAATTTATTTGCACACCACAGCTCTATGTTACTCTATACATTAAAACTGACGTCGTCGAGTTTAGAAGGATTAGCTTATTATTATAATTGTTATTATTATTATTATTGTTATTATTACTATTATTATTATTACTATTATTATTGTTATTATTATTATTATTATCATTATCATTATCCTTATCATTATTATTATTGTTATTGTTGTTATTATTATTATTATTATTATTATTATTATTATTATTATTATTATTATTATTATTATTATTATTTATTCACGTGTTCTCTGAAGGTTAAAAGTAATCCAACTATGTTGTGAAACTGATCAAAAAACTAGTTTCTTTTTCCTAAGAACACGGGGCACTAATCCCCCCTCTATCAGATGTAATGAAATTAGTAGGGTGTTTCCCCCACCCCCACCAAAACAATTAGCAGCTATCCATGAAAATGAAGGAACTTGAGTCATTCAGAACGTAACATCCGGGGCTTCTATATCAGCCAGAAAGAAATGTAAATTAACCTCTTCTAAGTATTTTTGGTGATACTAAGAAGTGGAGTGAGGGTTTGTGTATGTATGTATATATATATATATATATATATATATATTATTGTGTGTGTGTGGTGGTGTGTGTGGGTGGGTGGGTGGGGTGTTTCTGTGTGCGCGCGTGTGTGTAGAAATATGCTTATATTTCCTAGATGGCGCCAGGCGTCAGCAGAGCTGTCCGTTGAGATATAAAATTTCCAATATTACTGTTTTTGTTTTATGTTGTTTTTTTTCTCAATAAGTAGATATGAGTTGTCGAGAGTTTGGAATTCTTAATGGACGGTGTGTTTAGAATATGAAGGTTGCGAGTGCTCACGCACGCACTCACACACAACGATGCACGCACAAACACACACACACATATACCCCTACACATACACACATACATACATACATACATACATACATACATACATACATACATACATACATACATATAGACACACATTTATGTACTGGTATGCATGCACTCATACACAACGATGCACACACAAACACACACACACATACCCCTACACATACATACATACATAGATGTATACATACATACATACATACATACATACGTACATACATACATACATACATACATATAGACACATATTTATATACTGGTATGCATACACACATGCTCATGATCTCCCATATTCTATAGACACCCGCACGCCCATACACACACACACACACACACGCACACAATACACACACACACACACACAAACACACACACACATACCCCTACACATAACATACATACATAGATGTATACATACATACATACATACATACATACGTACATACATACATACATACATACATATAGACACATATTTATATACTGGTATGCATACACACATGCTCATGATCTCCCATATTCTATAGACACCCGCACGCCCATACACACACACCACACACACACGCACACACATACACACACACACACAACAAACACACTTTTATATATTCACACGTATACAAGGATACGCAGAAGCTCATACGTACACAGTCATGCGTACACACATATATACACATACACGTATGTACACCCACGCACGCATATACACATAGAAAATTAACCTACAGTGTGAATATAATACAAGCTTCGCTTGTTCTATTCATTACTCCCTATTTATACTCCTTCTCAGATGAAATATAAGATAGTACTTCAATGGGGAATTAACCTTGATAGCTAAAAGAAATGAAAAGAACTGAACTAAAAGCGCTGCTACAGTATGACCTTGTTCACAACGGTTAAGTGAAATTATAACAAAATTTGTTGCTTCTGCTTATAACCATTGGAGTATAAACAATCTTTTAGAAACAAGCGGCTAAAAAAGTGCTCCAGTATGGCCTTAACTTTCAGGGGTATAGCTAACTTTATTATTATAAAACAATAATATGAGACAATAATATGAGAAAGTTGTGGCGAAAAAGGACAACAGGGTTCACCACAACCCCCTGCCGGAGTCTCGTGGAGCTTTTAGGTGTTTTCGCTTAATAAACACTCACAACACCCGGTCTGGGAATCGAAACCGCAATCCTACGACTGCGAGTAAATATGAGACAATTGCACCAGCATGGTTTCATCTATAGTCTTTAGACCCGGGGTGGCTGTGAGGTAAGAGGTTTGTTTCCCAATCACATAGTTCCAAGTTCCGTCCCATTGCGTGACACCTTAGGCTAATGTTTTCTATTATAGCCCCGAGCCGACCAAAGCCTTGTGAGTGAATTTGATTGATGCAAACTGAAACAAGCCTGTCGTGTATATATTCTTTTATTCTTTTGTTTAAGTCATTTGACGGCGGCCATGCTGGAGCACTGCTTTTAGTCTAACAAAGTGACCCCAGGACTTATTCATTGTAAACATAGTACTTATTCTATCGGTTCTCTTTTGCCGAACCGCTAAGTTATGGGGACGTAAACACACCAGCATCGGTAGTCAAGCATTGGTGGGGGTAACAAACACAGACTGACACACACATACACACACACATATATACGTATATACGATGGGCTTCTTTCAGTTTCCACTCACAAGGCTTTGGTCAGTCTGAGTCTGGACCGGAGTGCCACGCAGTTGAACTGAATCCGGAACCATGTAGTTGGTAAGCAAGCTACTTACCACACAGCCACTCTTGTTCCTATATATATATAAATAGGGTGCCTGTGTGGTCATTCGGCCTACCAAAATCAGCAGTCAAATTTTCATTAAATTACTCAGTAACGTCTCAAATGAAGGACACATTCGATAATATAGTACACGATATAGAAAAAGACGAGATGGTAATGACTGGGACGAATTTAATCATATATATATACATATATATATATATATATATACATACACACACACACACACACACACACACACACACACACACACACACACACAGACACACACACACACACACACACATATATATATATTATGCGCATTTATCATAGGCATGTGGAGGCGCAATTTCCCAGTGGCTAGGGCAGCAGACTCGCTGTCGTAGGATTGCGGTTTCGATTCCCAGACCGGGTGCTGTGAGTGTTTATTAAGCGAAAACACCTAAAAGCTCCACGAGGCTCCGGCAGGGGGTTGTGGTGAACCCTGTTGTCCTTTTTCGCCACAACTTTCTCTCACTCTTTCTTCTGTTGACCTGTTCGCTTAGCCAGCGGGGTGGCGTCATTTGGAGGCTAAAACAATGCGAAGCGCATTGTGACCAGCGATGTGTAGCAACATCTGATAGCCTGGTCTGTCACGGTGATCACGGTGATCATAGGCATATATACGAGGGAGTGCTGAAACGTTCCTGGCTTTGGGCGAAAGAAAATACGGAGGATTAATTAATTACTCTTTTACTTGTTTCAGTCATTTGACTGCGGCCATGCTGGAGCACCGCCTTTAATCGAGCAACTCGACCCCGGGACTTATTCGTTCTAAGCCCAGTACTATCAGTCTCTTTTGCCGAACCGCTAAGTGAAGGGGACATAAACACACCAGCATCGGTTGTCAAGCAATGCTAGCGGGACAAACACAAACATACACGCACACACATATATACATAGATATACATATATACGACGGGCTTCTTTCAGTTTCCGTCTACAAAATCCACTCACAAGGCTTTGGTCGGCCCGAGGCTATAGCAGAAGACACTTGCCCAAGGAGCCACGCAGTGGGACTGAACCCGGAACCATGTGGTTGGTAAACAAGCTACTTACCACACAGCCACTCCTGCGCCTATTATGATTTTATTCAATATATTGACCTCCCTGATTCACAAACTTACTGCAGCGTCCTTCAGTTTTTCTAAGCGCTGTTAAAAGAACTCGGAAGGTTGGGTCTCCAACCAGACCTTTCGCGAGAACCTTAAAACCAAAAACTTTTCTGTGCCCTCTCGTATACGCGAACGGAGTCGTCCTTGGGCTAAACGACAACAACAACAGAAGCAGCAGCAGCAGCAGCAGCAGCAGCAACGACAACTAACGACTCAAAGATGAATACAAATTCACATCCCAGATGCCAAGCACCCTTTATGAATTCAACCGTGGCAATTTACCAAGTAGCCCAAAAGAAAGGAGTTACATATATATATATATATATATTTCACAGGGTATGTAGAGGATGTAATTTTCTGCGAACTATGAAAGTGTATATTGCTTCATGCTTCAGTTATTTAATATTTTTCAGCATAAAGTCGATGAGCTGGCAGAAACGTTAGCACGCCGGGCGAAATGCGTAGCTGTATTTCGTCTGCCGTTATGTTCTGAGTTCAAATTCCGCCGAAGTCGACTTTGCCTTTCATCCTTTCGGGGTCGATAAATTAAGCACCAGTTACGCATTGGGGTCGATGTAATCGGCTTAATCCGTTTGTCTGTCCTTGTTTGTCCCCTCTGTGTTTAGCCCCTTGTAGATAATAAAGAAATAAGAAATAAGAAACGTTAGCACGCCGGGCGAAATGCACAGCGGTATTTCGTCTGTCTTTACGTTCTGAGTTCAAATTCCGCCGAAGTCGACTTTGCTTTTCATCCTTTCGGGGTCGATAAATTAAGTACCAGTAACGCGCTGGGGTGGATGTAATCGGCTTAATCCGTTTGTCTGTCCTTGTTTGTCCCCACTGTGTTTAGCCCCTTGTGGGTAATAAAGAAATAAGAAATAAGAAACGTTAGCACGCTGGGCGAAATGCACAGCGGTATTTCGTCTGTCTTTACGTTCTGAGTTCAAATTCTGCCGAGGTCGACTTTGCCTTTTATCCTTTCGGGGACGATAGATTTTTTTTCTTTTCCATTGTGAACTGTATGGATGGCTTTGTTGAGTTCACATGATCTAACAGCACTTGGACACCTTCCTGGTGGGGCCAGAGTATGAAGGTGTCATCAAAATATCGCAGTCATAGGGTTGGTTTTAGTGGTGTTGATCCTAAAGCCAAATTCCTATATATATCGGCTATTATCGGTGATAATGGCGAACCCATAGGGAGACCCTCTTCCTGTCGATATATATCAGTGTCCATACTGAAGTAGGTAGTTTCTACACAGAAGGTTAACATTTCCATCAAGTTTCTTATTGGTATATAAGTGCATTCTTTCAGATGGGTGTCTGTCACTAGTTTTTCTTGAATCACCGATAGTGCTTCACCAGTTGCGGTTTTAGTGAACAGACTTATCACATCTAGACTAACCATCAAGAAACCTGATGAAGGCTGGGTGGTATATCAGCCGAAACGTGTTAATAACAAACAAGATGAGGACAAATATCCGTCAATTGTAAATAATGTAAATAATGTACATAATTCCTCACCTCTTAAATACAGAACTGAAAGCCTCGTATTTACACTAATAGTTTATTTTTGCCGAACCGCTAAGTTACAGAGACGTAAACAAACCAACACGAGCTATTAAGCGGTGGTGGTGGACACACACACGATGGGATTCTTTCAGTTTCCTTCTACCAAATCCATCCAGAAAGCTTTGGTCGGCCCGGCACTATGATAGAAGACACCTACCCAATGTGTCACGCTGTGTGACTGAACTTGGAACCACGTGGTTGGGAAGCAAATTTCTTACCACACAGCCGTACCTGTTAGGAATTTGCTCAGAGTTACTATCATGCGACTGTTTTTAGTTCTGTTACCAAGGATACCGGACAATTGGCGGTATACTTGTATTGTAAATATGCGTCCTACATTCTGTAAACCTCAATGAAATCAACCAATATTTAATCAATCAGTTCTATCGGTTCAATTGAATGTAATGTCTTCTCTAAAACCGTGTGATCTTCTGTCAATGATGGGTTACACTGGGGATGTTTGATGTTGAAATCGCAGCTAAATCTTCATTAAATCATGCCAACGTCTCTTTGAAATGTAAGGGCACATTAGATAATACAGTCTAGATGGATGTTTATGG
>NC_043009.1:43747784-43750284 GCF_006345805.1 Octopus sinensis
TCATAAAAGAGGTAAAAACGACACTTCAAAACGGCGGGGGGGGGTCGTTCAATTCGCGCGGCACCCATTTCTCAAGTATTTTTGTCTTTCCAATTTCTTTCAAGTGGTTGGAAATTGTCATATACGTTACGTGTAATTCAGAAGAAAGCTCTCGAACAGCTGTGCGTGGATTGGCTTCCACTAAGGCTCTAAGTTGATCGTTGTCAACATCCGATGGCCGTCCACTACGCTTATCATCTTCAAGACTCTCGTCTTGAAGATGATAAACTACGAAATTTCTTGAACCACCATTGTGCTGTACGTTCATTAGTGGTTCCTGCGCCAAACGCATCGTTGCTATCGCAAGTTGTTTCAGCAGCTTTTCGGCCTAGCTTGAACTGGAATGAGGAAAAATTGTGCGAAATTGTTTTTTGTCCATATTGTATTCAACGTTCCGGAAAAAATGGCCTAATTATTCAAAAACAAAAAAGTGTAACACGATTAGATAGAGCGAAAAACGGCTTTAAAATGATATATAAAGTCAAAGTAATTTAACGAAACTTAATTTGAAAATACATAATTTAAAGCCAAAATTAAAAATTCCGCAAGAACTTTCTTGACAACCTATTACTTACCCCTACCAATACTTTCTCAAAATTTCATTCACATTACAAGACTATTTTGAATGAACAGCACATGGAATTAGTGTCTCCACCCTATCCATCTGTAATAACAAAATATGAACTATCGGAATCTACATACTATGGACAAGAAGCCTTTCTACCCATTCTACACATCACTTTCCTTGGATAATGGAACTGCAACTGTAACATCCAACATATATTTCTATTTTTATTCTCTTATTTCCATTTATACTTCCTATATCTCTAACTTTCAAAAATAACTTCTTATATCGAACTCTACTATATCCCTCTATTTAACTCTTTCATATCGTCTCTAATGAAGGGGTATTCCTCGTATCCTTGAAACGGCTGTAAGAATATCTTTCTCTTTATAAATGTCTGAGAAATTTCACACTGCCTTTGCTTTGTTGTTTCATTTTATTATATTATATATATATTATATTATATATTATATATATATACATACATCCATGTTCAATCCCACTGCATGGCACCTTGGGCAAGTATCTTCTACTATAGCCTCGGGCCGACCAAAGCCTTGTGAATGGATTGGTAGACGGAAACTGAAAGAACCCCGTCATACACACACACACACACACGCACACACACACACCACACACCACACACACACACACACACACACACATATATATATATATATATATATATATATATATATATATATATATATATATACCAACCTCCCACCCTAAATACACCAAGCTTTCCATCTCCTATTCCAATTCCTCCGTCTACACAGGGCTCTGCAGTGATGACCATGAATTTGAGATTCAGTCTCACCTCATGGCTCGTCACTTCATCCTACGTGGATATTCTCTCACCTATATCCACACCGCCCTTGCCAGAGCACTTCCGTGGACCGTGCATCTACTTTCTACCCCCGCACACGTCCCGCCGTCTCTCGTTTCCCGTTTCCCCTCACCTACCACCCCACCACCCTACCTCTCTAGTCCAACCCCTCCACTTCCCATATTTTCCCTAACCGATTCCTCCCCTCCTTCAAACGAGCCCACAACCTACGAGACCTCTTGGTCCACAGCTTCTTCCCTAACCCAACCTCCCAACCCGGCTCGGTCCCCCGGCTCCCGCCCACGCTGCCGAACTTGCCCTTACCTCTCCAAAACCAGCCTCCTCACTGGCACCCATTATTCACCCTATCATATCACCGACTCCTTCACCAGCACTTTTACTAATATAATCTACTGCATCTCCTGCTCTCTCTGCCCTTTTCTATACATCGGGCAAACGGGACGCCGCTTGGCTGACCGGTTCGCAGAACACCTCCGAGATATCCGACTCGGCAATGATACCCCGTTCTCGCGCCATTTCCGCTCTATCGGTCACTCTTTGCAACACCTGTCTGTGTTCGGATTGTCATTGCACAGGTGCCATCCGGACTCCCGTTTGTGCCGTGAACAGGGATTAATCTTCTCTCTTCGCTTCTTTGCGTCACATGGGCTCATCTCTCCTCCCCTCTTCATCTAACCCTCCTCTCCTCTCCTCTCTCCCTCTCACACCCACTTCCTCCCACCCACCTCTCCTCTCTTGCTCCGATTCCTACTTCTTCTCTTCACTCTTCTCTTCACCCCCTCTCCCTTCATCGTCACCATCCCTCGTAACCCCATCCCACCTCTACACAATCCAATCCCACCTTCCCTATCCATCCCGTCCCACCCCATCCCATCCCTTACAACCACTCCCACATGGTGGATAAAATTTGTTTATTTGTGTATTAAGGCTACCATTGGTTTCATGTTAAAAAATATCGTAATATCTTAACAATTTTTAAAGCCGATTACATGAAGGAATGGCTTTCGTCTCCATTTTAAATGTTCCAGTAATTGGGTTGATACTGA
>NC_043009.1:43755284-43765284 GCF_006345805.1 Octopus sinensis
AATTATTATCTTATAAAGATAAGTAGTATTCATTGGGAGGAATTTTTTAGTTTCAGTTTTTACTTTATTTTGTTGTATTTTGTCCTTTTTTTTTTGTTTAAATTGTTTAGGTTGATGGATTTCTCGTTGAATTTGAATTTGCCAGATTAAATTATTTGAAATATATACGTCTAGTGTTGTGCATCTACCCTAGTGGTGAAGAACCTTTTTACATATAAAAATATATATATATATATATATATATATATTATATATATATATTTTATTATTTAGAGCAAATATTAAGAAAGGACACGTGAAACCGCATCTGCATTAAGCAAAGTAAGGCGCTTTTGATTTTAGAAATTAAAGGTTTTTTTTTAGTTTTATTTTATATTTTATGTTATTTATTTCTTTATTTTTGGTAGGAGTTGTAGTTATTAAACCAGGAAGAAGGAGCAGCACCCTTGAGCCTTGCAAATAGTTCGAGACTGGTAGTTCGTTTAAACTGTTGCAGGCCAACACCTACACGAAAGACATGGGCGAGGAGAAGATTCCAGAGGGACTGATGTTCTGGGGTGGAGGATGATTGAGTAAGAGGCTAGTGCGGAGCCGGGAATGGTGATGGATGCAGCAAAGGGGACGAAGTGGAGAGGCAAGTGGATCGGAGTAACCAGAGTGGTGGAGATACGAGACCAACCAGCTCCAAGGAGCAGAAGTTATAATAATAATAGAAAAGGCAGAGGCGCGATAGCACGCCTGTGAACCAGGGGTTGAAATACGTCACGCCAATTATCCGAATCTATGATGGCTCTATGTGTAAGCAACAGTTACTTAGCCCTCGAAAAATCGGTACAGGCTCCAATTTAATGAGCCAAAACATTCGAGATAGACTTTAAATTATTTTGCAACTGCTAGATCTGACCTATAACGCAATAACTATAAACAACAACTATAAGGACACCCACCAACTCTGTACTAACAGAAACTTTACTGAAACATCACCAAAATTCCTCGGCGTAAGTGAAAGCATCTGCTGCTGCAATTCTGGTTGTCGTTGTTGCAGTAACTGTTGTTGTTGCTACGTGAAGGCGCAGAACCTAGTCGTAAGGGTGTTGCACTCATGATCGCTTATCGGTGGTTTCCATTCTCAGTCCGAACAGCACTTGTGTGTTACTTTAGTTCACGTAGAAGTTAACCCTACGATGCGACCGCTGTCCCGTTCAGATGATATGAGGAGGGGGGGGCTTGTAATCTTAGTCACTTACACGCCATGGTAACTCGGTTAAACTCCAGTTTTATAAATTCAACACCTTAAGACATGCTTAATTTATCATTTTTGTTGTTGCTTAAGCCTATGTCAGCTCTAATCGAGCAAACCTATCATCAAAGGCATCCCGGTTCCGACTGTGACCACCTAGCCTTTTTATTTACAGATAAATAGGACTACAATATCAAATATTTTCTTTTGCTCAATCGTATGGCTCCTGGGGGTCCTACACTACTTTTGAGGTCCACCCAAGCAAAACAGTAAACTGGGGATCCACAGTAGTATTTTAAGGGTCTATGAATAAATTCGGTCTTAGATGTATTTTTTGCAAGAAACGGTTATATTTCCTGCTCTAACGCTTAATAAACTTCAACACGTATCCAGTCACAGAAACATGTTGTCTCAGTAAGTTCTACTGCAAACCCACACAAGTGAACGGGTGAAAAACCAAATAGGAATTCTGAAAGAGTATTTATAAAACTAATTTTTAATCATCGAATGGTTATGGGGTCCGCTAGAACAAAATAGTAATCAAAGAGGTCCATAGATAAAAAAATATATATAGTTGAGAAAATCTGTTCTTGCGAAAGAATGTCATTCACAAGGAGACAAAATAGCAATTAAAACAAGAACAAAATAGTAATCAAAGCAGTCCATAGATAAAAAAAAGTGGTTGAGAAGCTCTGTGCTAGACGGCAGAGGGTGGTTGGTCTGGAGGCAATTTAGCTGTTATTTCTAAGAAATCTAATGACGACGTACCGGATTACTCTGTTGACTCGTACGTCAACCGTTTCTTTTCAATAGGACAAAACGTGTGTGCAATTGTGCGCAGCTCATTTATAGTGAAACAGCGTCATCGAGAACACTTCATCTATTATTGAGGACTCTTAATCCTACTTGAACAAATCAGTTAAACACTCAATGAAGCAATGAATTTATCTAACAACTCTTATATCCATACAATCATCCGATAACATTACCATTTCCACACAAAGCCTACAGTCTTTCTTGCTTTTCTCACACATACTTACACACACTCTCTCACTCGCTATCTAACTACTATCTCTCTCTCTCTCTCTAACTATCTCTCTCTTTCCCTCTTTCTCTCTCTCTCTCTCTAACTATCTCTCTCTTTCCCTCTTTCTCTCTCTCTCTCTCTCTCTCAACCTCTCTTAAACTCTCACACTATGTTTCTCTTAAATTTCTCTCTTTTTCTCATTTTCTCTCTTGCTCTCTTTCCCACTTTCTTGCTCCTTTTTTCCCCTCTCTCTTACTCTCTCTCTCACTTTCTCTCTCTCTCCCTCTCTCTATTTCTGTCTCTTTCTCTCTCATCTTATTTCTTTCTCCTCAATTCCTAGATATTCGTTTACTGATTTCAATTTATCCAATACTCCATTGCATTTTGTTCTTTCTTAAACACATACTCACTAGATACCACCCCTCCCATTTCGCCAAAAACATACACACACACTCATACTCACACACATACACACAAACATGCATGTCGGCACACATTAATGCACGCATATACATACGTGCATAGTTGCATACGTACATATATGTCTGCATATACATGGACAAGTAAACACTATATATACGCATACATGCACTTACACATACGCACAAATGCGCTTACGTACACAGATACTAAGAGACGAAGACAGAGAGAATGATGTGCAGATATATCTATGACAGACAGACAGACAGACAGATAGATAGATAGATAGATAGATAGATAGATAGATAGATTGATAGATAGATAGATAGACAGATAGATAGACAGACAGACAGACAGACAGACAGACAGATAGATAGATAGATAGATATATAGATAGATAGATAGATAGATAGATAGATAGATAGACAGACAGACAGACAGACAGACAGATAGATAGATAGATAGATAGATAGATAGATAGATAGATAGATAGATAGATAATGTAAAAACATTGGCTGTGCGGTAAGAAGCTTGCTTCCCAACCACACGGTTCCAGGTTCAGTCCCACTGCGTGGAACTTTGGGCAAGTGTCTTCTACTATAACCTCGGGTCGACCAAAGCTTTGTGAGTGGACTTGGTCGACGGAAACTGAAAGAAACCTATCGTGTATATATATATATATAGATAGATAGATAGATAGATAGATAGATAGATAGATACATACATACATACATACATACATACATACATACATACATCATACATACATACATACATAGCTATGTGTGTGAGTATGTATGTATAAATATATATATATACGTACATATATATATATATATATATACTTTGATACTTTGATACTTTGATAGGTTTCGGCCATTATTGGCCCAGGCCAATATATATATATATATATATATATATATATATATATATATATATACATATATATGCATATATTTGTGTGTCTGTGTTTGTCCCCCACCATCACTTGACAACCGATGTTGGTGCGTTTACGTTCCCATAACTTAGCGGTTCGGCAAAAGTGACGGATAGAATAAGTACTAGGCTTACGAAGAATAAATCGTGGGGTCGATTTGTTCGATTAAAGGCGGTGCTCCACTAAAAGAATAAAACAATATATATATAAATATATATCAAGTCAACAGATGAGATCCAGAGTTACTCCATATAGAAAACAGAAGCGCTCAAATGATTTGAACTTACACTCAGAAGCCTTTACCGTGCACCAAGTTTGCGAGGTAAAGTGTGGCTATAAGAGGAATCCAGATGAGCAGATATGGAGACAATGATGCAAATGAACAAATAAAGCTGCTTGAGTTTCATGTACAAAATATTTATACATGTATACATGTAAACAGAGAGAAAGCAAAATCTAAAATCTCTCAGACGATGAATGTTCATGTATAAATACGAGCAAAACGCCCCCCGTCCAATGGACGGTGCTGAGTTGTCAAACATTTAAACCAAATTTTCTCAAAACAACTTGTCCGACCGTCCCATAGGCCTCCCCTTTGAGAAACACTGATTTAACCTAAATTTGAAACACCTGCAAATGAAGAAAGAAAGATAGATTTTTTTTTCTATTCCAAAGAGAAACGGCTTTATCGATCGCATTTTCACCTGGAATCGATTTTTGTAACTTTTTCAAGACTTATACACGCCCTGATACCGTCAGTATCTACATATCAAATTTGAACGCAATCGATTGGAGGATGTTCAAGATCCTAGAAGACACACAGACACACAGAACAGGTTTTATATAATAGATATATATTACTTCTACGTTCATGTGCTTAAATCATTTTTCCATGACTTGTGTATGTATTTCTTTCTAATGGTATTCCCCTGGATCACTTGGATCTCCTGGATCGGTCAGGCTGTTTGATGCCGAGTCGGCTCCGCTAGCCTCAGCATTTGCTCCATTCCCTTCGTGCTCTCGCCATTCTACACCACGTTGTCCCTAACACCTTTCTTAATTAGATGTTGTAATGCCATCAGACCTTTCTTAAAGGTCTAATGGTTTTACAACATCTAATTCTCGACATTTTAAACTTTCCAACCCTTGATAATGATGTCCGGACGGTTTGCTGTTATTTCTCAGTCTCCATGAAGAGGCATATCATATATTATGGTGGCGTTCTTATTTTCCATGAATGCTTCCGGTTAATGATCATAACATTTCTAAGTGGTCTTAATATATTCATTTCAGGCCTTCCAGTGAATGTATTCTGCTGCCTTGTTGTGACGTTGGATGTATCCTATCTTAGAAAGTTTTAGGCTGCCAGAGACAAGACGACCAATTGTTTCTTCGGGCTTGCTACATATCCTGTATTGGAGTTGGTTGTCGTTTATTATTGTCATTATTATTATTATTATTATTATTATTATTATTATTATTATTATTATTATTATTATTATTATTAGCACACATGGCGAAATGCTTAGCAGCATTTAATCCGTCTTTACGTTCTGAGTTCAAATTCCGCCGAGGTCGACTTTGCCCTTCATCCTTTCGGGGGTCAATGAATTAAGTGCCTGTGAAGCACTGGAGTCGATCTGATCGACTGGTCCCCTCCCCACAAATTTCAGACCTTGTACCTTTAGTAGTATGGATTATTATTATTATTATTATTATTATTATTATTATTATTATTATTATTATTATTATTATTATTATTATTATTATCATTATTATTATTATCATTATTATTATTATTTTATTATTATTATTATTATTATTATTATTATTATTATTATTATTATTGTTATTATTACTGTTGTTGTTGTTGTTGTTGTTGTATAATAGTTATTATTACTTTTTCTGCGTCCTTTGTGAATTCGGATTCTATGTAAAAATATTCCAAACTAAACGCAAAGACCAAGAAAATATATGTACATAAAAAGAAATAAATGAATGAATGAATGAATAACAACAACAACAACAATAATAGTAATAATACCAACAACAACAATGATGATAATAATAATAATAATAATAATGATAATGATAATGATAATAATAATAATAATAATAATAATAATAATAATATAATAATAATAATAATAATAATGATAATAATAATAATAGGGAAACAAGACAGGCGCACGTTGTCTTCGATTACAACAGAAGTATTTTGTCAGGAAGAGGATAAATCGATAGGAATCGAAGACTGATTATTATAGCAATTGTAAGAACTGATACATTGCTTCTTTGGCCATTGAAATGGGTGGCACGTGACTTCATTGTTTTCACTTGTTTTCTTGTCATCCGCTATCATTATCGTAGTCGTTGCCGTTGTTATCACCAGCAATTTCATCATCATCACTATCACCATCACCATCATCATCATCATCATTATCATCATCATCGCTATCACTATTATTATTTTTATTATTGTTGTTCGTGTTGTTGTTCCTTATTATTATTATTATTATTATTATTATTATTATTATTATTATTATTATTATTATTATTATTGTTATCATTATTATTATTATTGTCGTTGTTGTTGCTGCTGTTGTTGTTGTTGTTACTGTTGTTGTCGTCATTGTCGTCATTGTCAAGGCAATGGACAAGCAGAAACGTTAAAGCACCGGGGAACAAAAGAATGCCTTATGATATTTAGTTTCGTCTCTTTAAGTTCTGTGTTCAATTCCTGCCGAGGCCAACTTCAACTTTCCTTCCTCAGGCTGCCAAAAGAAGTTCGGGGTTCAGTACTATCAATTACACCCGTCCCCTCCTCCCCACTAGTTACCTTGGCCAGTAGTTGAGTAACCAGACGACAACCATCATTGTTACCACCAACATCATTATTACGAGGGTGAGTCAAAAAGTAATGCCATTTTGTTTAGGACAGGTATAATTACCAACACAGGAACATGTATCATACATCAAAATGAAGCTGGTCTTCTGTGGATCACATCCCTACTACTCAACATAGTCACCGTTTCTTTCACTAGCAATGTTTCACATTCGAATGAGAGCATGTATCCTGGCCCCATAAAATTCTGTTGACTTCTTTGAGCCTCTTCTTCACTACTGTTTTCACTTCCTCGTCACTGGAATAATGTCTGCCTCTCAAACCCTCTCCCATGGGGCTGAAGAGATGATAGTCCAGTGACGATGATATTCCAGTGACGAGGAAGTGAAAACCTGTAGTCAAGAAGTAGCTCAAAGAACAGTCAACAGAATTTTACGAGGTAGGGATACATGCTCTCATTCGAAGGTGGAACATTACTATTGAGAGAAACGATAACTATGTTGAGAAATAGGGATGTGATCTACAGAAGACCAGCTTCCTTTTGATGTATGATACATGTTCCTGTGTTGGTAATTATACCTGTCCTAAACAAAATGGTATTACTTTTTGACTCACCCTCGTATCAATACCACATCACTATCATCATCACAGTCGCCATCACTACCAACATCACATACCATCTAAAGTACCACCACTACTATCCTCCATGACAACGGTCACTAATAACGATACTACCACCATCACAACCATCGAATGCTACTGCTGCTGCTGCTGCTACTACTACTACTACTACTACTACTATTACTACTACCACCACCATCAACAAAACACCATACAATTTCCACCACTACCATCACCACACCCATTAGAACCCGCCACCCCCAACTAATACCATCATCGCCATCAACACTCCACCACTTCGGCTTCCATCATTGCTACGCCTTCAACCAATCATCACTACTCACACCACTACCTTCCTTGACTACTTAAGCTAACACCACCACCACCACCACTATAGCCATTACCATCACAACCAACTAAATTGCCACGCTCACCACACTGCCACCATCACCACTAATAACACTACCGTCAACATCACCGCAGCCGCCCTACCTCTACCACTACTATTACTACCAACACTGCACCTACCATAGCAACAGCAACTCCAGCATCCACACATCATCTCTATCAACATCAAGGTCCCCACTTCAGTTATGAATGACCATGGGATTGCACCTCGAAAGTTACCATCCGAGGCACAAGTTCGGCCATGGTTGTTTATGGAAGACCAGCAGTCACCCACGTACTTGTTGATTACATCGACCCCAGTATTTGACTGGCCCTTATTTTATTGACCTCGATAAAACAAGTACTAGTAGAAATTTGTTTTATTGGGATGAAAGGTAAAGTAGACCTCTGCGAAATTTGAACTCACAACTTAAAGACTGACGAAATGTCGTTAAATATTTTGTCCCGCTCAGTAACAATTCTACCACATCACCACATTCTCCATCACTATCAATAAACAGTGATACGTCACGAACTTTCAGATCCATTCTGTTTTTTTTTTTTTTATTTATTACATTTGTTTACGCGACCCCATTCCTTATTGAAGCCGGCCACCATGGCTTTCCAGTTAGATCGGTGCGCTATTTCCTGCAGAAGGTAAGTGAGGAACTCAGGCAACTGAATAAAGCTACCAAGGAGATATGCATAGCAGTTGAAACCAGCTCAAGTTGGCTGTGGTCGATAAGAGAGCGCCAGTGGAAACCTTCCGTAGGTTAGGACTAGTTCAAACGTCGTGTGCCCACACAAGCGAAGCGCACCAGCTAAGAGGCGAAATACTTATGACCCCTCGGATACCTGTTGATGACACGGAAAATTTTACAACATTCCGATGGATTCAGAAGCGCTTGTAAAACCTGTGTGAGCAGCTCCTACAGTTTCTGTATTAGCTAAAGCATATCCGTTCGTTATTTCGTTCACTTATTCCACCTGTTGAAGGTTTTCGTGTTTCGAAGTTTTTCTTCAGCCGTCCTCTCAAACAAATATATATCACACTTATATTTATTCTTATATCTTTTGTGTACATCACAATTATGAGGTCATTCGTTTGAACCCACTTCGTGGCATCTTGAGCAATGTTTCTTCTTACTCTATACACAATCGACTCAACACTTGCCAGTAGAACTGGATTAATGGAAATAGTGACTGGGAAACTATCTATCTATCTATCTATCTATCTATCTATCTATCTATCTATCTATCTATCTATCTATCTATCTATCTATCTATCTATCTATCTATCTATCTATGCTCCTATACAGTCTAACGACTGGCCATATGGAAAATTAAAAATAAGAAATAAGAAAATAAAAAAATAAGAAATTCCCATTATTATTGTCCGTTTGAAAAATAATTTTGTGATGGCTTCAGTGATACTAAAAATTCTATAGGCAATTTCTAATGCCTAGTTAGTTTGCACCCACCCTATGTGTGTATATACATACATGCATGTATGTATGTATGTATGTATGTATGTATGTATGTATGTATGTATGTACGTATGTATGAAATCAACATATGAGAGCGAAAGAATCTCAGTACAGAAAACACTCATTAGAGCTCAAATGATTTGAATCCCACGGACACCAAAGAATTCCTAAAGTAAATCCAGTAGCATATGCATTACTGCTGGTGTTAACATCAGATAGCCAATTACACTGGACGGGATTTAAACAGCGGATTAAAATGTTCATATCCGAATATAAATATAATTTTAACTGGGTCATCGCCTTGAAGAAATTTTAGGCGATTTAACCCCAGTGCTTTTTTTTTTCTTTTAAGCCCAGTATTTATTCTCTTGATGCCTGTTGCCGAACCGCTAATGTATGGGCATGTAAACTCTCCAACACTGGTTGTCAAGTCTTGGTGGTTGGACAAACATAGACACAAGCACACACGCACACACACACACACACACAACACACACACACATACACACACACACAAAACAACACACATAACACACACACCAACACACACACACCACCACACACACATATATATAGATATATATAATATATATATATATATAATAAGACGGACTTCTTTCAGTTTCCGTCCACCAATCCATTCCCATAGCTTTGTGATTAGGAAGCAACACACACCACACACACACACACACACACATAGGAATGCATGAATAAATATACATAAGTAAATAACTGTATATATGTGCATATATATATATATATACGTATATATACAAACATGTATGCATAAGATACATACAAACACGTATATACATTACATATATTCATATATACATATATCTATATACATATGCGTAGACACACATGCTTATGTGTGCGTGTGTGAGTGTGTGTGTGTGTGTGTGTGTGTGTGTGTGTGTGTGTGTGTGTGTGTGTGAATGTAATGGTGTGAGATATTAATTTTTGCGTGGGGGTGTTCTGTAGTACTTAGAAGTGATACGTGTGCAGCATCAGTCGCCGCAGTAGTAATCGTAGT
>NC_043009.1:43782784-43795284 GCF_006345805.1 Octopus sinensis
CACTTTCTTCTTCTTCTTCTACTTCTACTCCTCTTTTCTTTTCTTCATCTTCTCTTCCTCCTCCACCTCTTATCTTCCCGTTCCTCCTTCCACTCTTTCTACTCCTACTTACTCTCCCTTTTGCAGGGGACTTATCGCAGTTTCCTCACCCACACCCCCATTATCTCAAAAAACACTCAACAAGTTTAACATCAAACTAAGAGCAACCTACACAATCTTTTACACCACCGCCACCATCACCACCGCCACCATCACCACCGCCACCATCACCACAGCCACCATCACCACCGCCACCATCACCACAGCCACTATCACCACCACCACCAGCATTACCATCACCATCATCATCACCACTGACATGAACAACTACCATCACTAGCACAACCAACACCACTACAACGATCAGCATCAACACCACTACTACGACGACGATCACCACCACCACCACCACCATCACAATCATCATCCTTACCACTACAACTATCATCACCAACACTATCAGCACTACGGCGACCACCGACCACCATCACAACTACGACGGCCACACCGTCCACCACCAACCACTATGACTGCCACCACCGTCACTAGCTCCACGACCATCATCACCACTATGATTACGACCAACACCACCTACGACGAGGACCACGCCCACCACTACGACCACCGGCCCCATCATCGCCACCTCCACCGTACCATCATCATCATCATCATCATTATCTTCATCATCATCATCATCATCACCATCATCATCATCGTCACCATCATAGAAGATGTTTATAGGAGGGAAGGAGCAATTATTTCGTGGAAGCCATATTTATCATATGATGGAATCATAAAAGTGCTTTGGCGAAATCGTTACCAGCGTCGGATAAAAATAACCTGCGTTCAAATCGCCCTGAAGTCGACTTTACCTTTCATCGTTTCGAAGTTGATATGATAAAGTACCAGTCGTATACTAGGGTGTCAATGGTATCGACTAACCCTCTCCCTTAAAACTGCTGGCATTGTATGTTAATTAAGCGGCATTATTGAGGGAGGTGGATTGACAGAATGCCTTGTGGTATTTGTCCGGTTCTTGACATTTTGAATTCAAATGCCATCTCTCCCAGGGTCGATATAATAAAGTAACAGTCAAGTACTGCGCTTCGATGTAATCGTGTAAAGATTCCTCCAGAATGTCAGGCTTAAGACGGCGAGCTGGCAGAATAGGTAGCACGCCAGGAAAAATGCTTAGCGGCATTTCGTCTGTGTTCACGTTCTGAGTTCAAATACCCATCATGACTACCCGTCTGATAAGGGTACACTAGGCACATGCATCACAACCACATGTGCGCGACGTGGTGATCTCATATCAAGATAAATAGCACATGACCTTGCCGGTAGGGCTCAGCTAGAATTTTCTTCAGGTTGAGTAGCCCATCCCGCTCAAGATGTCCCTGAATAAGGGTTGTTTAAGGATGTTGAACAAAACACCCATGCTTCCAGAGGTGAATTATTCAAATCCCAAACAATTCCTCTCAACCCGTGGCTATGATGCTCCCCCACTACTTCTGCTTGTGTTCAGAGATGCACATATCGTCAGCCACTAAGGAACATGCTCAACAGATTAAGGTCAAGCAACTGACAAGTAAATCTGTGGTACTGAGCAGAATATTTGCTGTAGTCCATCTTTTATATCAAGACAAAACAATGTACATGATTTATTATTATTATTATTATTATTATCATTATTATTATTATTATTATTATTATTATTATTATTATTATTATTATTATTGAGAGAGCAGTTCATGCCATCAAAGTGACACTGGGGTAGAATATACGAAGCCCAGTATACCCATCATGACTACCCGTCTGATAAGGGTACACCAGGCACATGCATCACAACCATATGTGCGCGACATGGTGATCTCATATCAAGAGAAACAGCACATGGCCTTGCAGATGGGGCCCTCATTATTATTATTATTATTATTATTATTATTATTATTATTATTATTATTATTATTATTATATGAAAACTTATTTTGATGGGCATGATGGAAAGCGTCACAGCCAGCAGGCCAAGGCGACACTTGTTTACTGGTCACGCTTCAAGAACCCTTCGAAAAATATTTCTTGCAACTCCAAGCAATGCTGATTTTTGTAGGTGTTCTACCTTCATACTTGCACCGATCTTTTTTAACCATGCTGGTAGTTGAGTGCTGATACTTCCAAGTGCACCAATTACTATTGGTATCATTTCTACTCTCTTCATTGACCACAACCATCTCATTTCCCACTTCAAATCGTCATAGTTGTTTATTTTCTTCTTCTTCTTTGACATTGATCCTGATGTCACTGGGGCAAGCTACGTCGATTATTATACATGTTCTTTCGTTTTTATTCACCATAAAAATGTCTTTTATCCTTTCGGAGTCGATAAATTAAAGTACGCCGAACAGAAAGCATAACGACATTTCTTCTGGCTTTATGCTCTCAGTTTAAACTCCGCAGATGGTGATTTTTGCCTTTCATCCCTTCGAAGTCGATAAAATAAGTACCAGTTGAACACTGGGGTCAATGACACCGACTGGTCTTGTCCCCGAACCCCACCCGCCCCACCCCCAAAATTTCAAACCTTGTGCCTATGAAAGAATTATTATTGTTATTGCTATTTTGTTTGTTTACTGTTGTTGCTATTTTGTTTGTTGTTGTTGTTGTTGTTGTTGTTCTTACTGTAAGGGTGAATAGCCAGAATAGTAAGAGCGTTGAACAAGACGTTTAGCAGTTTGGCTGCTGTTCTTTATGTTCTGAGTTCAAATCCTGCCAAAATCAACTTTTTCTTTTCATATCCCTCCCAGGTTAATATAATCTTTTCTACTCTAGGCACAAGGCCTGAAATTTGGTGAGTGGGGGAGGGAAGGATTAAGTCGATTACATCGACCCCAAAAGGATGAAAAGCAAAGTCGACCTCGGCAGAATTTGAACTCAGACGTAGCGACGGGCGATATACCGCTAAGCATTCTGTCAAGCGTTCTAACGATTCTTATTTCTTTATTACCCACAGAGAGGACAAACAAGGACAGACAAACGGATTAAGTCTATTACATTGATCCCAGTGCTTAACTGGTACTTAATTTATCGACCCCGAAAGGATGAAAGGCAAAGTCGACCTCGGCGGAATTTGAACTCAGAACGTAGCGGCAGACGAAATACCTATTTCTATTTTTTTACTACCCAAAAGGGGCTAAACACAGAGAGGACAAACAAGGACAGACAAACGGATTAAGTCGATTACATTGATCCCAGTGCGTAACTGGTACTTAATTTATCGACCCCGAAAGGACGAAAAGCAAAGTCGGCCTCGGCGGAATTTGAACTCAGAACGTAACGGCAGACGAAATGGCGCTAAGCATTTCGCCCGGCGTGCTAACGTTTCTGCCAGCTCGCTGCCTTCTTCCGGGGTTAATATAATACGATGCAGCAGTCAATGCCAGAGGTCAATGTTATCGCCTGACGTCATTCTCCCTTAGATTTCAAGTCTTGTACATCTGCTAGAAACCAATATAAGTTAAAATGACATCCATTTTTTGTTCGTTGGGTTTTATTGAATGTTAATCTACCCCACCATTTCTCATCCGTTAATCTAGAAAATATATTAGGAGGACGAATTGATAAGAATTGGTAAGAATTTGAACTCAGGAGAATCAAGACAAAACAGCTTGCTCGTTTCAAGTTTCTCTTGTTTTACCAGCACTACCTGTTGCTATGTATGTGTGTGTATGAGCGTGAATGTGTGAGAGTGTGAGAGAGAGAGAGAGAGAGAGAGTGTGTGTGTGTGTGCATGTGTGTGTGTATGTGTGTGTGTGTGTGTGACACAATGTGTATGTGTTTATATATGTGTGTGAGTATATGTACGTGTGAATGTGAGAGCGTGTGTTTACGTATAAGTTTGTGTGTGAGTGTGTGTATGTGTGTGTTAGTGTGTGTGCATGTTACTGTGTGAGTGTGTGTACATGTGTATGTGTTAGTGTGTGTGCATGTTACTGTGTGTGAGTGTGTGTACGTGTGTATGTGTTAGTGTGTGTGCATGTTACTGTGTATGAGTGTGTGTACGTGTGTATGTGTTAGTGTGTGTGCATGTTACTGTGTGTGAGCGTGTGTACGTGTGTATGTGTTAGTGTGTGTGCATGTTACTGTGTGTGAGAGATAGAATATGTTTATGTATGTGCTTATGTGTGTGTGTGTGACAGAGTGTGTGTGTATGTGATAGAGTGTTTGTGTGTGTAAGAGAGAGAGAGAGAGAGAGAGTGCGTGTGTATGTGAGTAGATGTATGTGTGAGTGTGAGAGAAAGAGTGTGTGTGTGTGAGTGTGTGTGTGTGTGTGCGTGTGTCTTTATGCATGAGACAGCGAGTGTGTATGGATTTGTGTATCTGTGTTTACGTGAACATGTCTGATTCTGCATGCGTATGCATGTGTGTGTGTATGCATGTGTCTGTGTGTGTGTGTGTGTCTGTGTGTGTTGAATACCTGCACGCATGTATGAGTGTGTACTTATCTGTCTGTATATCAGTGTGCATGCACGCGTGAGGCTGCCTATATGCATACACGTGCACATACGTGCCTGCTCCTAGGTGTATGTACATGCGTATGTATGAATGTGTAAGTGTGAATATGTCGTGGGTAGATGACGGTTGATAACATATCAAAGCCATTGTCTCAGAATTGGGTATGATATAGCCAACCCGATCCTGACCTTCACTGACAAAACAACAAAATTGGCATGTGTCAAGAAGGCTTCTTTTTTCTTTGTTTTTTCTTTTTCAAGGTTAAAGGCTGGTTCCTCCTTTCTTGTAAAAATGGAAGGGAGTATCAGAATTTCTTTGCTTCTTCTACGATCGAAGAAATGCCGGAACAGTACTTCTGTTATTGACCTTTAAATAATTAATTTCCAAGAAATTTGGTAAGATTCGATGCCATTTCCGCTTTTAATCACAACCCCTTGACAGCCTCTGTACCAGGCATAAGCAGACTTTTTCCAGAAGCGGGCTGGATGAGATGTGGTTCATCGTCATCATGAGATGTGAATCATCAACAGGCGGGCCGCATGAGATGTGAATCATCATCAGGTGGGCCGCATGAGATACAGACCATCATCAAGCGGGCCTCATGAGATGTGTTTCCTCGTTAAGGTGGCCACATGAGATGTGAATCATCGTCAAGTGGGCCGCATGAGATATGGCTCATCGTCAGGCAAATCGATTACATCGACTTAGTATTTGGCTGGTACTTTATTTTATCAACCCCGAGAGGATAAAAGGCTAAGTTGAACTCGATGGGGTTTGAACTGGGAAACACCAGCTTAATAATAGCAAAATTATTTTATCAGATGTTTCATTATTTTCAAAATTAATTGAAACAACTGCAGTATTTGGTACAGAAATTTGGTAATAAAAGGGTTATTTGTCATACACGTCTCGCCATATTTCTCATTAGTCTAGGTTAAAGGTTTTTCCTATATCATAAGTTATTTTCACATGAAAGTCTCAGATTATTATTCTTCGGTGAAAAGAGAGAAAAAAAAAGAAGTGTTAACTTAATTGGCTCCAACGTCAGATTTTCGAGTTACCTAAATGCGGCATTATAATCTCTTAATGGGATTACACGCAAAGTTAGGCACGTGTTTAAGAGCATTCTTTGTGGAATAACATTTGCCATTCTCTAGATAGTATGCTAAATCTACTTTCATTTATATCGAAATCTCTAAAGTCTCCTGAGACTTCTGTTATTTAATATGAGATTTTACAGTTAATGCTTAAACCTCACCGCTATCGTTTTCACTGCAAACAATTCAAAAAAGCCTCCAAGTAGTTTTGGTAAGAATTAACGAAGTCAAATAATAGCAGTCGTCCTTTGCAATTCTGTAGAGAATGCCACATTTCTTTTAATTGGAATGCCTAACAATAGAGAGAACTGCTAAACAAGGTCACAGTTCATGAGATATACGTGTGTTTGTGTTAAACAATTAAAGAAATAAAAAAAAATCTTCTGATTTTGATACTTTCGAAATCTCAAAGTAAGTAACAAATATGTTTTTCTTTGTTTCGTTTCTTGTTTGTTTGTTTGTTTGTTGGGTTTCTCTTTTTTTTTTTTTTTCGTTTGTTTCTAAGAATTTGAAGTAACGAAAATAACCCCCCTCCCCTCCCCAAAAAAAATCAAGAACAAAAGCCAAAAATATAAGACCATGTGTAGTGTATTTTTATGCTTGTCTAAATATAAATTTACTAGTGATAGGTGCCTATAGTATTTCTTACGAGAGAGAGAGAGAGAGAGAAAAAAAAATACGGAGATTAAGTTGTCGAAATGCGACTCACAGCAAGAGTGCCAACAGACTGGCACCAGCCAGTATTTCGTTCCTGATTTTAATCTAATACTGGAATCACAGTGGAAAGGTATTCCTGTTTCAAAAGAACAACTTCCAGAGACCATAACACAGCCAGATATAAACAATTTCTCCTGGATATTTTGCAATGATACAGACACAGACAGAATTCGGTGTAGAGTTTTCGTTGAAGACGTCGTTGCGAGTATATATCAGCGTCACATTGACCCAAGCACTTTCAAATCGCCCCTTGAAAAAGTTAGGATCATTGTGATCAATAATAATAATAACCCTTTCTACTAAAGGCAGAAGACCTGAAATTATGGGGGAAGGGGACTAGTCGATTACATCGACCCCAGTGTTCACCTGGTACTTAATTTATCGACCCCCGAAAGGATAAAAGGCAAAGTCGACCCCGGCGGAATTTGAATTTAGAACGTAGCGGCAGACGAAATACTGCTAAGCATTTTTTCGCTCGGCGTGCAAACAGTTTCTGCCAGCTCACTGCCTTAATAATAATAATAATAATAATAATAATAATAATAATGACGATGATGATGAGAGGGACGAAACAAACAGACATAAAGTGTTGGGGTTTACATACAATGAAATGATAAAGTAAGGAAATAATAAAAGGAAAAATAAAATAATCCTTTCTACTATAGGCACAAGGCATGAAATTTGGAGGGAGGGTCCGAGTCGCTTACACCGACCCCAGTGTTGCAACTGGTACTTATTTCATGGAACCCGAAAGGATGAAAGACAAAGTCGACCTCGGTAGAATTTGAACTCAATACGTAAAGACGGGTGAAATACCCATTTCTTCACTACCCACAAGGGGCTAAACACAGAGGGGACAAACAAGGACAGACAAACGGATTAAGTCGATTATATCGACCCCAGTGCGTAACTGGTACTTAATTTATCGACCCCGAAAGGATGAAAGGCAAAGTCGACCTCGGCGGAATTTGAACTCACAACGTAACGGCAGGCGAAATACCTATTTCGTATTTCTTTACTACCCACAAGGGGATAAACACAGAGAGGACAAACAAACGGATTAAGTCGATTATATCGACCCCCAGTGCGTAACTGGTACTTATTTCATCAAACCCGAAAGGATGAAAGGCAAACTCGACTTTGGTGGAATTTGAACTCAGGACGTAAAGACGGGTGAAATACCGCAAAGCATTTTGCCGACGTGCCGACGAGTCTGCCAGCCCGCCAATGATATAATGAAAACAATGATAATAAAAGAATTAGGTTCTATAACCTTCAAATAAATAAACAGGCATACATTTCACGAGCATGCTAACAAGTCGAAAAAGTGGGGAGATATCCATGTAGATTTTATCAGCGAAACAGATATGAAAGTTTAAGCTAAACCAATGGAAAGACACTGTGACATATTGTGACATTATGGTATTTAAAGAGCACGGAACACTATAATCTGCTATTGCCGTTGACTCAGAGGCCAAAACAAAAACAATAAATATATAAAAAGTGAAAGAAAGAAAATGAAGGTTTTCTGAGATTGACTGTAATCGTAGAATTTCTCTTGGTGGAAAAAGAGAAACTTGGAAAACAACGATGCATATTTATGGTTTATTTGCAATATTGTTCCGGAGATGTACTTGCATAGCAAGTGATTTGATCTGAGATCGTGTGCTGGAACGAAAACAATTGCAGCGTGGAAGGTGTTTGTAAGTCATTTAAGAAACACACAAAAGCCGTTCGATTCACTTCAACATTTAAGTTTAATTTGTCAAAATATTTTCGTCGCTATAAGACCGCGACTTGTTCACTGACAAAATCCGTGCTGCATCTCTTGGTTTGCAATATTGTTTAATCCATCTAATGTCGACATGTCTTAATTTCAGAATAAAATAGCAATTATTGATCCATTTATCTTATGGTTGAGGGTTGTTATACCAGGGATTAATATTGCGTCTTTATCTCACCATAAAATAGCAGCTATTTATCTATTTATTTTGTGAGTTAGGGTGTTTAATCACGGATTAATATTGTGTCTTTATCCGTAGTAAAGTAGCAACTATTGATCCCTATATCGCGCGGTTGACGGTCTTTTACCACACATTAATATCGCGGTAAAATATCCTTCATAACTCTGTCGCTCGTCAAGAGCCGTTATATTACGAAGACTGATATTTCTTTTCATGAAACGGCCGCAACCGAGATGTGTTTCACCACACTGTACCACGAATCTAATATCTGTGTTCCTAATTAGTACGCCCTCAATTCCATGTTTCGTGCCTCAGACAATTACATTAATATCGTTGATGAGTTTTCGTCTTCTATTCGGGTGCGGAACCCTCCAAATAAAGCATACTATATAGCTTAGTGTTCGGTACCATAGTAGCAGCCAGCAAACCAGCAATAGTAGATATGGGTGGAATGTGTCCATAAATCTCCTCTCTAGTCTTGGGCTCATAAAATGAGATGTTTTAAGTCATCATGAGAAGCCTAGCGTATGTACTGTCAAGTCGATCTTAAAACTTCCGCTACGTTATCATTGCTAATGAGGGATCCTTCAATATACAGTCGTTCTAATCACTAAAAACAACAGCCAAACATCACTCAAATCAAATCCTGATAAAAAAAACAAAAGGTCACAGCTGGGACGCTTTTGGTCATAGGTTTACTGGTTTGGGTTTGACTACCAGCTAAACAATTACAAGAACCGGGTTACACTCAAAAGTTTCATTTTTTATAATTTAGATGCAAAGAGCAGCAGTTTTGAGGGGAGGGTTTTGGTTGATAGCACCTGGATCAGTAAGTTACTGGTACTATATTTTATCGACCCCTGACGGACGAAAGGCAAAGTTGACCTTGGTGGTATTTGATCACAGAATGCAAAGAATCAAAATGAATACGGTAAAGCATTTTCCGATGTTCTAACGATTCTGCCAGTTCGCCGTTCTTCCTCATGTCTACGATATCTAATTTAGGAACAGATCCAGCAGTTTTGAGGAGATGGGTTTTAGCTGATACTACCGACCCCACTAATTGACTAGTACTTATTTTATCAATACTGAAAAGATTAAAGCAAAAATAGCACTAGCTGGGATTGAACTCAGAAGGTAAAGAGTTACCGGGTCAAATTCCACAATGGATTTTTTTTCCACCGGCAAGCTAACGATTCTACCAGCTGCTCGACTTTCCCCTCGTCTATAATTAAATATCTAAAGACAGGATTATCTCGTAGTGACACACTCACAGCGACCGATATAGAAAAGTATCTACGACGAAGCCTGCCAAGTATGAGATACAGGTTCGTTTCCCGAGCGAACCATTATTATTTTTTTTTTTTTGGCTACATCTCCTCATTACTGATATTATTCAACCGTAGTTAATAAGTTAGATAAGTATGGACCCCAGTAGGCTAACGTGCTCACGACAGCCTTCAATATAAAGGCGAAACCTTTTGGTAGTGTTTCACCGCCGTGTCAATAAGAAAGGTTGGGCGACATATTCACATCTGATTATCAGTTACAGCTCCAGTTACACCCCAAGTTATGTAAATATAACTTTATACTCTAATATCTTAAACAGGCAAACTCTACACAGATATTTAAACCTTCAATCTATCTAACTTCTCTCTCTCCCTCTCGCCCCTATCTCTCTCTCTCTCTCTCTTGCTCCTCACACTCTCTCTCTCTCTCTCGTCCCTTTCTCTCGCCCCCTTTTCTCTCGCTCCCTCTTATTCTCGTGCTCTCTCTCTCTCTCATCCCTCTCACTCTCGCCCCCTTTCTCTCGCGCTCTCTCTCTCATCCCTCTCACTCTCGCCTTCTCTCACACTCACCCCCTCTCACCCTCGCCCCCCTCTCTCTCTCTCTCGCCCCATCCCTCTCTCGCTCCCTCTTTTTCTCTTGCCCCTCTCACTCTCTCACCCTTTCTCTCTCTCTTCTTTCTCTCTCACCCCTTCTTTCTCACTCCTTTCTCGTCTTGTCATTTTCTCTCTCCCTTCTTTCCTTCATTCCCCTTACTTTCTCTTTTCCTCACTTTCCCTTCTCTCTCTCTCTCTCTCTACCTGCTATTTATCCGCACACACACTCTCTCTCACTTATTCTCACTCCCTCTTTCTTTCTTCTACACTTACCATCTCTTTTCTGTCCTTCTCTCCCTCTTTTTCTCTCTCTCTCTCTCGCCCCTCTCCCTATCCCTCACTCCTTCACCCTCCCTCCCTCTCCAGCCTTATTCTAGTTGATTTAGTGAGGTTCCCCAAGATGGAATTACACTATTGTGATATTTATTCTTAAAGTACGCTGAAGGTAAGATTAGAAATGGTAAAGTTGATAGCATTCTTTTGTTGTTTAGCTTTAAATCAGCCCTGACCGAGCCGACCTATGTTCAATGACGTTCCTGTCGTGACCACCCCGTCTCTTTTTCCTCACATCAACTGCATTATCCAATGTGTCTGTCTTTTATTTTTCGGACAGTGTTGTGCAATTTGTGGGAGGTTTAGTTGCTATCTTTAGATCTAGAAACCATATACGGACGACCAATGATCAAAAGCGTTCCAGTTATGACCATCCTGTCTCTTTCTTTTTTCTTTTGTTTTTTTTTCTGTCAGTGATCTACAATAGCATTATGCAATAAGCTATTGCTTGTTTCTCAGACAGTGTCGTGGAATTTGTGATTGGTTCGGCAGCTATATCTGCCAGACAGAATGACCACAAAATAATGACCATATAGAATCGACTATTGATCAAAAGCGTTCCAGTCATCACCATCTCGTCTCTTTTTTATTCAGACACCTACAACTGTATTATCCAATATGCCTTTTCCTTTTTCAGATACTATGGTACAATTTGTAGGAGATCTTGCTGCTATTTCTAGCATATCTAGTGATCACGAAGAGGCTCTGTCTTTTCTCCTTTACAGATTAGTGAAGTTGGAAATAATCATTTCTTTAAAATATTTGGTGTGATTAGAAATTTGTAATTGTAATTTGCAATTAAGGAATTAAAGTAAAAATACAGACTTCACACATTTAATTTCTTTTTCTTTTTCTTTCTTTTTTGTTTACTTATTTCGAAGTCCTTTAAAAAACTAAAGCAAACCAACACACTACTCTGCAGCCATACAATGGGGTTGCAACATATATTTTACAGGCATGTAGTTTAACTTTATTGAGAGGAGGGATTTGGCAGAGTCGGAAGAGCGCTGAATAAAAGGTAAAGTGGAATTTATGTCTCTCTACACACTGATTTCCAATCCACACAGCTGATATTTCGAAATCGATAAAAAAAAAACGTATCAATCCAGAACAGTGTATTGGCGGAACTATTAGAGAGTCGTGAAAAATACCTTGTAGTGTTTGATCCGGCTTTTTGCCTTCTGTCAGCAATGCACAAGCTCTATCGACCCAAGTGAAACCTCAATGTAATTATCGGGGAGAATCAACATGACACAGTTTGACAAAAGTGAACTTTTAAATTACACGATCTGCGATCTATCCATCCGTCCATCCGATAGGTTTCCACACAATTTCCGTCCACCCAATTTTATTCCCTATGCTGAATAGTTTTAAAGCTATAAGAACGTCATTTGCCCATGACACCACACAGTTGGTTCGAAACCACGACTTCATAATTGCTGAGTAAGCTTCTTAAGCATTCGGCCATACTGTACTCTGGTATCGAAACAAATTTGCTATAAAAACAATAGCTAAACTATAGCCTATAAAATAGTCAATTTCCTACAAAAACTATGACTGATAGTTCTGACATAGAAGCTTTAGCTAAGCTATGGCCCGCATAGAACACTAGTTGCCGTAGATATTATAGCAGTCTATAGCTTACACTATATACTATTTCCTATAGAAACTACAGCTAAGCTGTAGACTATGCAGTCTACTATTTGCTAACCCTATAAAGCATCTTCTAACTGAAATTACTAAGTCTCTCCAAACGAAGTTCTCAAATTATAAAATCACTTTGATAACTCGTAGACATGTTAGAACAGTTGACTCCAGCGCAAAACCCCGTTGTTTCCTTAATTCATAAAATCTAAGTGATTTCATTGTTTTTCCAATAAGGGTTATGTTTTCCCCGAATAGAAATTATTTTCCTCTAAAAAATAGTGGTTTTTCTTAACCCCTTTACTGCGAAA
>NC_043009.1:43807784-43827784 GCF_006345805.1 Octopus sinensis
AAGGATGAATATAATATTAGAAAAGAATATAATATGTTCTGCATGATGCAGTTATGGACTGCGGTCATGCTAGGACATAGCCTTGAAAGGTTTTAGTCGAAAAACTTGTCCACGGGAGTTATATTTTCAATACTGGCACTTATTCCATCGTTCTCTTTTGCCGAAACGCTATGATACAAAAACGTAAACAAAGCAACACAAGTTTTCAAGCGGTGGGTGAGGGCAAACACAGCACACACACACTCATGCATACATGCATACATAATATATATATATATATATATATATATATATATGTATATATTATGTATATATATGTGTGTGTGTGTATGTGTGTGTGTGCTTTTTTTTCATACACCTCTCCTCCCCATCTTTCGTTTATGTTTGTTTATATTGTTGATATTTGTTTAAATATTTATTTATATTTCTCAAGTGCTCTATTAACTGCAATTCTACAATTCTACAATATACATATATATGTATATATGTGTGTGAATATATATATATATATATATATATATATATATATATATATGTACACGAGCACACGCACACACGCACACACAGACACATCGGGCTTTCAAATAATATCCGTCAACCAAATTCATTCACAATGTTTTGGTTGGCCCTGGGCTATAGTAGAAGAGACTAGCCCAATCCAAAGTACCACATCGTAGAAGTGAATCAAAGACCACATGATTCAGAACCAAATTTCATACTTTTATAGTTACACTCGATATTTCGACCTAAACTTGGAATTCCTAATTAAGGTAGTAGAATGGTGAATTTTTCTTCAAATTATTTGTTGAAAAAAAAAATTGAATGGTTTGCGAAAATTTGCAAGGTTTCATTGGTGGATAGTACTAACCAACAAAGTGTAGAATATCTGGAAATACGAGAGTACTCCAAGTTGCTTGAAACTAAGAGGTGTGACAAATTATATTGATAAACCACTTTAAATTGACGCAGGTCATATGCTGAAGAGGGTGGGCTGGGGAGAAACACTTATGAGGTAAATTTGAACCAGATGGTGATTGAAAGAGAAAATTAGATGGAATAATAGGAGAGAGGGAGAGAGAGACTGAGAGAGAGAGAGAAAGAGAAATAGAAAGATTTTTGAGTGTGTCAAGAGTATCGGATCGACGGTGTTCCTTTGTATGTTCGCACGTTACTTTTTTGTGAGGTGAAGGGTTGCATGTGAAGGGTCGGATAGTTGATGAGATATATGATTAGATGACTTGGGATTATATATACATAAATATATAAATACATACCGGGTGTGTGTATGTGTGTGTGTGTGTGTGTGTGTGTGTGTGTGTGTGTGTGTGTGTGTGTGTGTGTGTGTGTGTGTGTGTGCGCGCGTGCGTGTGTAAACTTCCGCATTCTTTAATCCTTGTTTAATGTTTAACAGGCTGATACGATAATAAATTATTCGAAATAACATTTAGACAAAGCTATAAAATTATTTCCTGTACAGAAATTTTGTTGTTGTAGTTATTGTTGTTGTTGTTATTGTTACTATTATTATTATTATTATTATTATTATTATTATTATTATTATTATTATTATTATTGCTCGATTTTACTCAGATTTGTTCTGACTCCTGGTAGAATTTATGTGGGTAGCAGGTTACTACCTATAGCATTAGATATCCATAAACTTTCAATGATCTTTCAAGTCCTCAAAACCCTTCTGGTAATCTTTTCTGATCAGCAGATGCTCAACAAGATATTCTCTTCCAATTTCCTTCAACAATTTGTCTATATCATTATTCGCAGTTACTAATACACCAATTATTATAGGCACAACCTTCGCCGCTTTCATACTCTAAAATTCTCGCAATTTCAAATAAGAGATTGTATTTTCTTTAATCTTTCTTCTTTCTTTACAATTCTGGAATCAAACGGACATAATGAATCAATTAGTAAGCAACTTCGCTTTTCTTTGTCTATTATTGTCATGACTGGTTTATTATTATTATTGCTGTTGTTATGATTGCCCTTGCACAGCTTCTAACGCTGGAGATGTACTACGGTGTCAGCTGTTCACTACCAGTGACCTAAGGTAACACCTCTTATTTTTCGAGCCCCTTCCGGAGTATTCGAGCGGTTCCAATCAGTGCTGTTTTCTGCAAGTACTCCACCCTTATTGCAGCCCCTATTTGTTCCATGTACTTCTCAAGATTTTTACTCACTGTTCCCACTACTCCGACAATTATTGGTACAACTGCTACCTTTTTCAGCGACCACAACTGCTTAATCTCCCAAGCTAACCTGGCATATCTATTGACTTTTCTGTCTTCCTTATCGCATACCTTGTTGTCAGCTGGGCATGCTATATCTATGATCCAGCATAGTTGGCTTTCTTTCTCAATTAACACTATGTCCGGCTTCCTATTCTCTACCTCATGGTCGCACTGAATCATAAAATCCCATAGGACATTTGCATTATCATTTTTGATGATGCCTTCGGGGTTGTGGTCGTACCAATTTTTCGCTATAAGTCCAAACTTGTTGCAAAGTGTCCAGTGGACAAGCCTTGCTATATTGTCGTAGCGTCTCTTATATTCCTTCTGGGCTAGTGGCGTACATTGGCTGGTAATATGCCATACGGTTACACCATTTTGTCCACAGATTCTGCACTTATCACTTTCTGATGTGTTGTCTATTCTGTATTTTATGTAGTTTATTCTTAGTGCTTGCTCTTGGGCAGTACAGATTAGAGCCTCCGTTTCCGGTTTTAAATCACTTTTAATCATCCACAGCCATCTTTTTTCTTGCTGTCTCATCTTCAACATCCCTATGAAATTCTCCATGCATTGTTTTCTTTACCCACCTATTTTCAGTTTCATTCGTTTTCAATTTCTTGTATAATACTTTATCTTTGCAATCCTACACAAGCTTGACCTTCTTACTTCTAATAATAGTGGTTCTGTTGCATTTTTTACATGCCATGCTATGTTGTATTCTTCCGCTCTAATGCTGTGTTCGCATCCAATAACTCCTCTTCCTCCTTTTTTTTCTTGGTACATACAGTCTGTCTGTGTCACTTTTTGGGTGGAGTGTCCCATATCTAGTTAGCAACTTCCTTGTCTTTCTATCTAAGCTGTTTAGCTCGTCTACAGTCCATGCGATTACCCCTGCTCCATATCTAAGGAGTGAAACCGCCCAGGTGTTGATAGCTTCAATATTATTCCGTCCGTTTAATTTCGACTTAAGGATCAGTCTTAGTCTGCGCAAGTACGCCACCTTAAATTTTTCTGTGATTTATTTCTCCATCAATTTATCCATTTCCAAAATCCCCAGGTACTGATAGCCCGTTTTTTCTATCTGCTTCATAAGTTCCCCCGACGGTATCGATAACACGTCCATACATTTGATTTTGCCTCTCTTCAAGACTAACACACCACACTTTCTCAGTCCGAACTCCATTCTGATTATTATTATTCTGATTATTATTATTCTGATTATATTATTATATTATTATATTATTATTATTATTATTATTATTATTATTATTATTATTATTACAATTATTATTATTATTATATTATTATATTATTATTATTATTATTATATTATTATTATTATTATTATCATTATTATTATTACTATTATTATTGAGTGAGAGAGCAGTGCATGCCATCAAAGTGACACTGGTAAATCTTTCTGTATCAGCAGCATACCGTATTATTATTATTATTATAGTTGCGTCTGAGATACTGCTTGAGTTCATATAGTCACTCACGACCATTCTGCTGTTGTGCTTATTATTTTGCCCATTCTCGTCCATCGCGATCTCTTTACTGTCGTCCAGGCATCACCACAAAGTTTTTTCTACTTCTCTTATTTTTACCCCTTATTTATACCATTATTTTGAATTTGTCCTTTTGGGTTGAAATCGAACTTTTTTGTTTCCTCCAAATAATCGCTGTTTCCATTACCATTAGTTTTTTTGCGTCTTAATGAGGATCTCTTTTCTTTCAAAGGTTCTCTGATTTCAAGTACATCTTATTAAATTACGTTTTATTTCTTCGGTATTTAGCACTTCTTTTTGTTCAATTGTGTCTTTCGTTTTTGATCTCATTAAGGACTGAGAAATATTTTATTCAACTTTCTTCCTTTTTTTTTTATATCATTCACGATGATTACTTGGGTTTTGATGCTCCTCTGTGAGTAGATCTAAAGGAGAATTCACTTTCTTTTACAACAACCACAACTATAGTATTATGTTATTTTGTTTAACCTGGTGCAATTGATGTTCATGTTTGCTCTTATTAATTTTACATTTTTATTGTTGTTGCTACTCCATCGTTAATTATTATCAATAGGAAGGTCTTCTACTAGTCCATAGGGAGATTTATAATTATAATTTTTTGTTAATTATCCTCACCTTCATATAATTGTCATGTTCAGAATTTTTACTTTTAAAATGTTCTGTTCTAAAGCCACGCAGATTTACCCTTCACCAGAAACAAATAAGCTGATTTCCACTGAAAACCTCACCAACTTAAATAACATTTACTTTTAGCATTCCGTAGATGTTTTATGACTTAATTTTATTGGGATTATTTATTGTGCACGGGATAGAACTCTCTTCGCGGTTTACGTCTTTAATATACAATTCTTTTATTGTCGTTATTTAATTTGTTTTTAGTTCTTTGTTTATAGGCGTAGGAGTGCCTGTGTGGTAAGTAGCTTGCTTACGAACCACATGGTTCCGGGTTCAGTCCCACTGCGTGGCACCTTGGGCAAGTGTCTTCTACTATAGCCTCGGGCCGACCAAAGCCTTGTGAGTGGATTTGGTAGACGGAAATTGAAAGAAGCCCATCGTATATATGTATATATGTGTGTGTGTGTGTATGTGTTTGTGTGTCTGTGATTGTCTCCCCAACATCGCTTGAAAACTGACGCTGGTGTGTTTACGTCCCCGTAACTGAGTGATTCGGCAAAAGAGACCGATAGAATAAGTACTAGGCTTACAAAGAATAAGTCCTGGGGTCGATTTGCTCGACGAAAGGCGGTGCTCCAGCATGGCCACAGTCACATGACTGAAGCAAGTAAAAGAGTAAAAGAATATTCTTCCTTTTAAATGTCCTATTTCTTATATCTGATACCATTTTGCTTCTGGAATTATATTCTAAAACTTAACTACACCTTAGGGGCGCTAAAGTTACTTTTAGATCAGGAATATATTCTTTCAAAATTTTACGCGTGGATTTGAATAAAGTTTGATTTTAAAGTTGGTGTAGATGTAAATTACGCACCTAGTATAGAAACGTATCCCTATCGCATCTATCTATGCATTTGTTGTTGTTGTTGTTGTTGTTATATTTGTGACACTTGGTGAATTTCGATGGGTTTTTTTTATTCAGAGTGTCGACATTTTCATCGAGTACCGATACGTTTATGTATTTGTGAAATATTTTGTGCATTGCAGAACCAGAACTAATTATTATTATTATTATTATTATTATTATTATTATTATTATTATTATTATTATTATTATTATTCACTGCAAACGGTAGAGCACCGACCTGATATCTTTGTGAGGTCTAACCCAGTATCATATTTCTGTCCAGAATTCCTATCCACATAAACTTCAACAATAAAGTCTTATATGAACCCACAAGGAACATGTGGACCCCGGTTAAGAACCACTGGTCCAACCAAATATACGTGCCTCCCAAAAAATGTGACCTTATGCTTAGAACCCATTATGATTAGTATCATCGTTATTTTTGTTGACAAACGGTTTATAAGAATGTTTTAGAGATGATAAAATATTTCAAAATAAAATTAGTCATTTTTTGTATTTTTTGCATTCCAATTGTTTTTAAAGATTGTCACGTTTTTTTAAATATTTTTTTAAATCTCTATCTGGAATGAAACATGTTTTCTTCTTTCTCTACCCCCTTTCTCTCTCTCTCTCTCTTTCTATCTATCTATCTTATATTCTAACTCATTTGATATATACATATATGTACTTTCATAGTTATTTCTCTCTTACCGTCTATTCCTCTCTCTTTTTCTTTCTTTGTCTCTCTCAGACACACATATACTCCCTTCCACACACACACACACAAACATATTCTAGTCAAGCTCACTTAGTTCCGGTTAGTAATGCTCTGTAAAGGGTATTTCTTCCGGTCAATAAGCCTTACTTATTAATTTTACCGCAGTTGTGATATTTTTCCTTCTCCGCCAACATTCATCGCCACAATTACCATTCTGTTTCTTCCTTTCCTTCCTTACCTCCCCTTCGTCTCTCTTTAATTTTCCACGCCCTCATTTTCTTTCTCTCTCTCTCCCTCTCTCCCTCACTATTTATCTATCTCTCTAGCTAGCTATCAACCTTTCTATCTTTCAAATCAGTGATTTACTGATTAAGCTCAGGCCAAAACATCATGTTTATTCTTGAAATGTTTCAAGTGTAAACATCTTCACATCATCATCGTCGTCGTCGTCGTTATCATCATCATCATCATTATCGTTATTAGTATTACCACCATCACCATTGTCATCATCATCACCATTTTCTTCATCATCATCCTCATCATCACCGTCATCATCCTCATCATCATCATTACCCTCATCGTCGTCGCCATCATCATTATCATGGTTTTCGACATTTCCACCAATTGCCATCACGCTGCCACCGACACTCCTACCAACACCTCTTCCCCATTTTCTATTTCCTCCTCATAAGTACCCCTAAAGTTGTCCTCACTAAACAAATAAAGTGTAATACACGTTAATCCCTACTTCGTATTGAGGAAGTTCATTCTACTCGTTTGATACTTTCTGCAACTTTAATATGGCTACTCTTACTCTTTACTCTTTTACTTGTTTTAGTCATTTGACTGCGGCCATGCTGGAGCACCGCCTTTAGTCGAGCAAATAGACCCCGGGACTTATTCTTTGTAAGCCCAGTACTATTCTATCGGTCTCTTTTTGCCGAACCGCTAAGTGACGGGGACGTAAACACACCAGCATCGGTTGTCAAGCGATGGTGGGGGGACAAACACAGACACACAAACATATACACACACATACATATATATATATATATATACATATATACGACGGGCTTCTTTCAGTTTCCGTCAACCAAATCCACTCACGAGGCATTGGTCGGCCCGAGGCTATAGCAGAAGACACTTGCCCAAGATGCCACGCAGTGGGACTGAACCCGGAGCCATGTGGTTGGTAAGCAAGCTACTTACCACACAGCCACTCCTGCGCTACTGGATAATAATTAATAAACAACTGAAAGAAATTATTTCAAATTTTGGCACAAGGCCAGCAAGTTTGAGGAAAGTGTGTAAGTCGACTACATCGACCCCATTGTTTAACTGGTACTTATTTCATCGACCTCGAAATGATAAAAGGCAAAGTCGACCTAGGCGGAATTTGAACTCGGAACTTAAGGACGGACGAAATACAGCTAAGCATTTAACCAGGCGTGCTAAAGATTCTGTCAGCTAGCCGCCTTGATAATAATGATTTTAAATTTTTGCACAAGGCCAGCAGATTTGGGGGTGGAGCTAAGTCGATTACATTTGATCCCAGTATTTCATTGGCAAGCCGGGCACAACGCTTAGCGGTATTTCGTCCGTCTTTACGTTCCGAATTTCAAATTCCTCCGAGGTCGACTTTGCTTTTCGTCCCTTCGAGGCCAATATAATAAGTACCACCCAAATAAGGGAGTCGATGTAATCGACTAGCAGCAAAACCACTATCACCACCACCATCATCCTCAGAAACTGCTGGCCTTGTGCCAAATTTTGAAACCATTATTGCTTAAGCTTTGAGTAAGGTGGCGTGCTGGCAGAACTGTTACCGAGCATTGGACAAAATGTTTAGCGACATTTCGTCCGTTTTTACGCTCTGAGTTCAAATTTCGCCACGGTCAACTTTACCTTTCATCCTTCCGGTATTCGATAAAATAAGTACCAGTCAGCTACTGAGGCTAATGTATTCGACTAACCCCCGCCCATCCAAGAATGTCAGGTCTTTTGAACCAAGTAGAAAGAATTATTAAGGCGGTGAGCTGGCAGCATCATTAGAACGCTTTTTTTTCTCTAGTTTCAGCTCAGAGCAGCGGCCATGCTGATGCACTGCCGTTAAAAATGTAAACACAGGAAAAATACCTATTTCTTTACTACCCACAAGGGGCTAAACACAGAAAGGACAAACAAGGACAGACTAACGGATTAAGTCGATTATATCGACCCCAGTGCGTAACTGGTACTTATGGATGAAAGGCAAAGTCGACCTCGGCGGAATTTGAACTCAGAATGTAGTGGCAGACGAAATACTGCTAAGCATTTCGCCCGGCATGCCAACGATTCTGCCAGCTCGTCGTCTTGGACGTTGCACAAAATACGTAGCGGTTTATCTTACAGCTTTCTGTGTTCTGAGTTCAAATGCTTTTTATCCCTTCGAGTTCGATAAAAAAAAGTACCAGTTGAGTACTGGAGTCGATGTAATCGACTTACTCATTCTCCCTCCAAATTGCTGATTTTGTGCCAAAATTAGGAAGGCAAAATAGACTCCGGCGGAATTTGAACTCGGAACGTAAAGACGCTAAGCATTTTGCGCTGCGAGCTAACGATTCTGTGGCGGCGAGTTGAAAAGAATTGTCAGCAGGTCAAGCGGAACGTTTAAGGTTATTTCGTCCGTCTTTACGTTCTGAGTTTAAATTCCGTCGGGATCGACTTTGCCTTTCATCCTTTCGGGGTCGATAAAATAAGTACCAGTTGAGCACTGGGGTCGATGTAATCAACTTACTCAAAATTTCTGGCCTTATGCCAAAATTTGAAACCATTATTATTATTATTATTATTCCTATTATTGTTATCAACTTAGTATATTCTAAAATTCCTCTCCACAGAGAATTGGAAGAATATTGTGCGTCTCTGATTGAAAAGACCATTCTCTACACACACTTATCTCTCCCACCCCTTCTTTCTCTCTCACTCTCTCCATTTCTAACACCTCCTCCTTTCACTTAGCCTTTCCCCACCCACTTCTTATCTCTTTATCTCTCTATCTTTGCGGATCTATCTGAAATGATAAAGAATTGTGCTCTAAACAAACCATTCTGTTTATCAATGCCGTTAAACTCAAAGAATGAGGATTTTGTTTAATTCAGTCAAGCGTGACTCGCTTTGCACTAGAAACATATCCACAGAGTCACATTTGGTAAAAGTATGAAAAGATCATTATTACGATTATCATTACTATAACCATTATTATTATTGCTGTTCTTGTTCTTGTTGCTATTATTATTATTATTATTATTATTATTATTATTATTATTATTATTATTATTACCGTTTCGTTGTTGTTCTTTGTTGTATAAATTTATATTCTATTTTATGTCTTTGTCTTTTATCAGACTGTTTGCTCATTATCGGGTGAGGAAGAATTATGGCTTCAAAATGACCTTATTGAGGTTTGGAGGTTGGGGGTTGGGGTTGGGGTTGGATGTGGGGGGGGGTTAGAGTTAGGGACTGAAGTGTGTATGGTTGTGGTGGTGGTGGTGGTGGTGGTGGTGTTGGTGGTGGTGGTTTTGAAGTTTAGGTGTGACAATGAGTGTTGTTACAGCAATGATAATAAGGAAACGACCGGTGCTGAGGACAACAATTAACTGCCGAAAATAAATGGCATCAAAGATAAAAGGTAAAAGTTTATGGAAGCACACAGAATACCGTAATGGTAATGAAACAGCTACGTAAATACATATACTTCGCGCATACACACACACACACACATATATATATATACACACATATGTGCGTATACAAAAGCATATACACATACACGCACATACTTACAAACAAACGATCTTCGCTCTATCTTTCGCTATCTCTCGGTTTGTCTCTGTTTTTACATATGTCTGTGTGTGTATACACATACACACACAGATATATTATAATGTATATGCAATGTATATGGTAAATATAATTTATATATATATATATATGAAGTTGCGTGTGTGTATCATAATATATATATATAAATGATACATACGTATAATTATAGTTATATTCATATATATGAGTGGTACATGACCACACTTCTGTAAATAAATATGAACATACCAATAGATTGCTATGCATATGTGTGTGTGTGAGAGAGAGAGAGAGAGAGAGAGAGTGTGTGTGTGTGTGTGTGTGTGTGTGTGCGGGTGTAGATATACATACAGACAGATTGATAAATAGAGAGATGATAGATAAGTAGATAGATAGATAATTAAATAGATAGATAGATAGATAGATAGATAGATAGATAGATAGATAGATAGATAGATAGATAGATAGATTGAGGGTAAAACCTGACGCGCCCCACCATCGCCACCACTACTGCGGCGACTACTACTACTATTACTACAACTACTACTACTACTAATAATAATAATACTAATGATAATAATACTAGAAAGAGACATCTGGCGAGACTAATGGATGATGGACAGGGCGTTAGATTGTCTGTGGGAGGAGGAGAAGGAGAAGAAGGAAGAGAATGAAGATTTTAGAAAATGGCGGCTGGCGAGTGGTGTGTTGGAGTAGGGGTGGGAGAGGACATAGATAAGCATTGTTTGTTTTATCATAAGAATAAGATGAAGACGAGAGGGAGAGAGTGAGAGATGGCATATAGAATGTTCTCAGTTATACCTTATTATAAGAAGTTCTAACGCTCTACTGACCGAAATACACAACCAAGTACACTTGCCGATAAGAACTCACTCCCCAAAGAAACTAGAGACAATGTCAGAACAGGGCTGGGTCGGTGGATGGAGTGGGGAGTATAGAAAGGAAGAAAGGAAGAAAAACTACCCTTCAAATAATTCACCAGTATTTATTTGTTTGTTTGTATGTTTTGTTGGGGAGTATGTTGTTGTTTTTTTATTTGATTGGATTTTGTTAGCCTTCTTTGAGTGACGTTTTTGTTTCAGAGGAGATATGTTTTAGAATGAAGCAATAAAAACATAAATAAAAGAAAAGGAAAGGAAACCCCTACCGAATCGAAGATACAGTTATCTAAATAAGGACCTCAAACTGTGACCCCTAACAACAGAAATAATAACAACAACAAAAACAACAGCAACAGTAGTAGTAGTAGTAGTAGTAGTAGTAGTATAGTAGTAGTAGTAGTAGTAGTAGTAGCAGCAGTAGCAGCAGCAATAACAGTAACAATATTATCACCAGCCACGAACCACCACTACTTCTACGTACACGACAGTTTCCTCTGTCACCTCCAACACTACCCCCACCATCATTACCAAACGATGACCTCACTAAGGTCATTTGGCCGCCACAATCCAGCAGGAGAGTGTGCCACAAAGAGGTTGCTTGACACAATAGATATAGCAACCAAGTCTCAACTTAAGTTAAATCCTATAATTTATGGGGCGCACGTAGAATAGCAAGATTTCGAATCATTAACGTATCTGTTAATCTGTTTGGTAGACATTTGCACACATCAGTAAATAACGTGTTTCCTGTAAACAAAAGCTCCTGTTTTTGTGAGATTCATCGGTCCGGCAGTGGGGATTGTTTCTGAGCTTCTGATGAGACATACAACGAGGTTGAAACACTGCGCTGTGCCTTAAATCCGTGTATCCATAAACCTATTTCTTTACTACCCACAAGGGTCTAAACATAGAGAGGACAAACAAGGACAGAGAAACGGATTAAGTCGATTATATCCGAAAGGATGAAAGGCAAAGTCGACCTTGACGGAATTTGAACTCAGAACGTAACGGCAGACGAAATACCTATTTCTTTATTACCCACAAGGGGCTAAACATAGAGGGACAAACAAGGACAGACATAGGTATTAAGTCGATTACATCGACCCCAGTGCGTAACTGGTACTTAATTTATCGACCGCGAAAGGATGAAAGGCAAAGTCGACCTCGGCGGAATTTGAACTCAGAACGTAACGGCAGACGAAATACCGCTAAGCATTTCGTCTGGCGCGCTAACGTTTCTGCCAGTGCATGCATAAACCATCGCTCAATGGGAGGAATCGTTCTCTGACGCCGAAAAACAACAGCGATCCTACCAAAACTTAAATAAAAACAACATCACTAAGCACTTACCCACATTAATAAGCACAATAACAATAATAAACAGTAAGATATGAGTAAACGAAGGAGCCTCCGAGTAGTGACATGATATGCTAGAACTACCAGTCAAATGTCCCTCAAATCATGCATTACTGTCTTACAAAAAAGGGAAGGATACATTGAAAATGCAGTCTTACGTACAACTATGCTCTCTACCTCACTCACAACACAAATTTGATGGTCGTGCTTGGACCGCCTTTGATCATAGATCTCTTTGGTCAATGTTGACCTTGGGCGACACAACTGACTATATACTGCAACACCAACAGCAACTACAGCCAGCTAGGACCACTGCCACTACTACAGTAACCACAATAACAACGAAAGCTACAGTACCAGCTTTAACAACAGTAGCAGCAACAGCAACAACAAGATTGACAAAAACAAATCAACCAGTTGCTCCTCCTCTTCTTCCTCTCCTTCCTCCTCCTCCTCCTCCTCTCCTACTCTTCCTTCTCCTCCTTTTCCTCCTCCTCTTCCTCCTTCTCATCCCCTTCTTCCTCCTCTTCCTTCTCCTCTTCTTCTTCTTCTTCTTCCTCCTCCTCTCCTACTCTTCCTCCTCCTCCTCATCCCCTTCTTCTTCCTCCTCTTCCTTCTCCTCCCCTTCTTCTTCTCTTCCTCCTCATCCCCTTCCTCCTCTTCTTCTTCCTCCTCCTCATCCCCTTCCTCCTCCTCCTCCTACTACTACTACTACTACTACTACTACTACTACTACAGTAGCAGCAATGACAACAGCAAAACAGTGAAATCTGAGGAGATAGTCTATTGATAAATGAAACCCCTTAAAAGAAACAAAAACAATTGTTACAAAGTCAGGAAGTCCCTTTATTTATAGGAAAGGGACTAAATGAGAATTTGTGGCATTTATGGCCCTCCTTTTAGAAGTATAGAGACAAACAACGAGGAAGATGCTTGGCGGAGATGTGGAACCATTAATGGGGAGGGACGACGGTGGTGGTGGTGGTGGTGGTGGTGGAGATGACAATAATCATCATCATCATTATCCTCGTGGTGATTGTAGAATCGGTGGCGGCGATGGTGGCGGTGGTGGTGGTGAAGGTAGTGATGATGATCATGATCATGACGACAATTATTATGGTAATCATGGAGTAGTGGTAATAGTGGTGGAGGTGGTGGTATTGGTGGTAGCGGTGGCGATTATAATGGTGGTGGTGATGGCATTAATTATGATAATGATGATGATCATCATCATGATGACTGTGGTGGTGGGGATGTGGCGGTGGTGGTTTTGGTGGGGATACTGATCATGATGATAATAATGGTGGGTACTTTTTGGTTATCTCACCCCCATTAAAAATTTGGCTTATCTCCCCCAACTAAAAAAAATTGCTTAACCCCCAATAAAACAAGAAAAACTGAAAAAATTAATGAACATGATAACTGAAAAAATTAAATGAATCTAATAACATTTTTATAACAAATCATACCATGCCTATTGAGGGGGTCAAACGTCAACAATGTGTTGAAGTATTGAATCAAAAGGGTCTAACGCTTTTAATCCAGTCTCTTGTCGCCACATAAAATCAACTTTTTAGTGAGGAGATTAACCCAATTTTTAATGGCATTTTTTAATGGCGATTTTAATAGCAATTTTAATGTCAATTTTCAAAGGCAATTTTTTTAATGGGGATCAGTTAACCCAAAAGTACCTAATGATGGATTTAAATAATTAAGTCTTAACGACAGCATTTATCAGTGCTGGAAGGGAACCATCGACGTGATCGACGAGTGATCCAATAACTTAGCGAATTGGTTAACAGACCTTTTTTTTTTATTTGTTTGTTTATTTTTTTATTCGACTGCGGCCATGCTGGGGCACCGGCTTGAAGAATTTTTAGTTGAATGGATCGATCACTGTACTTATATTTTTTTTTAAACACTTGGTACTTATTCTATCGGTGTCCTTTTGCCGAACTGCTAGTTTATAGGGATAGAAGCACATCAAAACCAGTTGCAAGGCAGTGGTGTTAGACAAACACAGATAGAAAGACAGACTCACTCACGCACTCACACACACGCATACACACACACACACACCACACACACACACATATATATATATATATATATATATATATATAAATATATAAGGATATTACTGTTAATAATTTACAGTAATATCACTAGCTAGCATGCGTAAAAGAAGCATAAAGGCAAAATTATCAATTAATAATGAAGGGTACTATTTGTAGGACCAGCATGCTAAAGATAGCAGTCAAAATGACACAAAACAGCAGTTTTCACTTGTACACAAGAGTGAAATCAACGGGCCACAAACGTAGTTTTAAGTCGTTTTGACTGCTATCTTTAGCACGCTGATAATACTTCTGTTTGCTGTTTACACACCCGTCTTCGTCTTTTGTTTTGTTTTGTCTTTTTTTTTGTAAATTCTCACTATACAAACACACATACACATACGTATATGACGGGCTTCCTTCTGTTTACGTCTACCAAATCCACTCAAGGCTTTGGTCGGCCCAAGGCTACAGAAGAAGAGGTGCCATGCAGTGGGACTGAACCCGGAACTATGCGGTTGGGAAAGCAAGCTTCTGGTTAAAGGACATTAACAACTAATTAAGATTAAGAGATGGTTTGCAAATATCTTTTATCTTTTACTTGATTCAGTTTTTTTGTAAGTCTGGTACTTATTCTAACGGTTTCTTTTGTCGTACCGCTAAGTTATGGGGACGTAAACACACCAACACTGGTTGCGTATGTTTATATGTCTATATGTTTATGTGAGTGTGTCTTTATGTCTGTGTTTATCCACCGCTAGCGCTTGACAACCGGTGTTGGTGTGTTCACGTCCCCGTGCATTCAGTGCACCTAGTATGACTTTATGTCCGTTTGTTTATTACTATATGTGCTTGACTGCTGAAATATATATATAGACAGACAGACAGACAGACAGACAGATAGATAGATAGATAGATAGATAGATAGATAGATAGATAGACAGACAGACAGGCAGGCAGATAGATAGATAGATAGATAGATAGATAGATAGATAGATAGATAGATAGATAGATAGATAGATAGATAGATAGATAGACAGACATACGACGGGCTTCTTTCAGTTTCACCTCCAAATCCGCTTTCAAGGTTTTGGTTGACCCGAGGCTACAGCGGGGAACACATGCCCAAGGTGTCATGCGATGGGACTTGTTTAACAAGCAGTTAAGGGACATTAGTAATTGGTTAACCGATTGCTAAAACATAGCCGTCACTCGCAAGTGTGTGTAACCAAATAAGTATGTACCAAGCTATCGCTAATCTTTTTATGTGCCTACTATGTTATAGTCGTGTGTTGAGGTAGATACCCTCTTTGCCCTTTCAACCTTGTTGTAGTAGTAGTAGTAGTAGTAGTAGTAGTAGCGGCGGCGGTGGTGGTGGTGATGGTGATGGAAATAGTAGTAGTAGTAGTAGTAGTAGTAGTAGTAGTAGTAGTAATGTTGGTGGCGTCGCCGGCGGAGTTATGATGACAGGAATACAGAAAATCTTAATAACGTATCAACAAGTATCACGAAGAACAAAAAACGAGGAACAGCAACAGCAACAATAACAACAAATACAACGAATTAAACTGTAACATCGACAAGAAAAACTATCACAGAAAATAAAAAGAGGAGGAGGAGGAGGAGGAGAAGGAGGAAAAGAATTTGAAGAAGAATTAGACGATGGAACTGACGATGATGATGATGATGATGATGACGACGACGACGATGATGATGACGATGATGATGATGATGATGATGAAGAAGAAGAAGGAAGAAGAAGAAGAAGAAGAGAAAGAAGAAGAAGAAGAAGAAGAAGAAGAATTAAAGGATGGTATTGATGATGATGATGATGATGATGATGATGATGATGATGATGATGATGATGATGATGATGATGATGATGAAAACGGAGTACGAAGAGAAGAGAAGAGAGTGAGGAATCGCTCTTACTGCAAGTTTACAATAGTCATCACTCAATGAAGATTTCGTATAATTTCATTACCTAGTTTATTGGCTTCCTTCCTTCCTTCTTTCTTTCTTTCCTCCCTTCCTTCCTTCCTTTCTTTCTTTCTTTCTTTCTTCACTTCTTCGTATCACACGTTTTTTTTTTTCTTCTTGTTTCTTCATCTTGTGTTTTCTTACTACATTACCCACCAACTCTCACCTCCGCCTCTTTCCCTCTCTGTCTCTCCCCTCTCTCTATCTCTCCCCCTCTCTATCTCTCCCTCTCTCTATCTCTCCCCCTCTCTATCTCTCCCCCTCTCTATCTCTCCCCCTCTCTATCTCTCCCCCTCTCTATCTCTCCCCCTCTCTGTCTCTCTTCATATATGTCTCTGTCACTTTCTCCTGGTTTCCTTCTTTCATTCTCTCATTCCTCTCCTTTCGCCATCTTCAGAAATCTCTGACGATCTTCCATTCTCCTCAGACATTGTTTCCAATTCTTATCTCTCTTCACTCCAACATTCCATTTTAACTTTTTATTTTTACCTTTTTAACTTTAATTTTATCTATTATATGTATGTTTGTGAACGTGAGTTTGTGTGTGTGTGCATGTGTGTGCGCGCGCGTGTATGCGTGCGTGTGTGTGTGTGAGAGAGAGAGAGAAAGAGAGAAAGGGTGTGTATGTGTATATTTTCTTTTCAATTATCATCTGAAACAACAAAGAATATCCACAGTGAATTAGCATACAACAGAAACAGGGTTATAATAATAATAATAATAATAATAATAATAATAATAATAGCAACAACAACAACAACAACAACAATAGCAATAATAATGATAATAATAATATAATAATAATAATAATAATAATAATAATAATAATAGTAACGGAATACTGAAAAAAGAGATTGAGAGCACTCTACTAGCAGCGCAAGACCAAGCTTTGTCCACGAATTGGAGGGTCTACCTTAGGAATGAGCAAGTGTCTCCCCTGTGCCGCATCAAAAATAGGGTGGACGAAACCATTGTCCATATCAAGAACAAATGCCCTAGACTTGTCCGAAAAGTAGGGGCTAGAGAAAACTGTCCGAAAAGTAAGGGCTAGAGAAAGGCAAGTCGTAGTATGAGCACAAACCGCAGAGACTTACAGATTCGGAGACAAGCAAAATCCTCTGGGATTTCCCAATCCAAACAGATCAGGTGCTAGAGCATAACAGACCGGATCTAGGGACCTAGAGGTGGTCAACAAGGTGCACCATATGTACTATATAGTTGATGTTGCATGCCACTCTGATCCACGAATAATCAAGAAAGAAGGCAAAAAGATAGATAAATGCAACCCTCTTAAGTACGAAATAGCCTAGCTATGGAAAATGAAGAAGGTGAAGATAGTGTCAATTATTGTTGGGTCCTTGGGAACAGTATCAGAAAGCATCAAGAAAATGAAGGAAATTGGAAAAGAGTGCCCAGTAGAACTTTTACAAAAGTTTTACCTCTTTGGCAAGGCCAGAATAATCAGGAAAATGTTAGATAGCTGAGAAGAATGAATAGCATAGTACCGTAGGCTGCAGGTTGCAAGCCCGCTACGCATGCAAGATTTCATGAGTGCCAACAAAACCTGTGATAAAGAGAAAACAATAAAATAATGATATTAGAATATGCCAAAATAAGAGAAGAACAGGATCAAGCACCCGACAATCTGAAGCACATTGATTGACGCAAGCTCATAGTTGAAACCGAAATGATAGATTCGGTTCTTGAGCTATTCCAGACGAGAAATATAACTGAAACTAACATAATTTGGGCTGAAGCGATGGTTGCTGCAGATAAAGTTGGATACAAAAGAAAAGAACAAACAGAACGTAAGGAACTATTCTGGCGTAGACGAATTTGTGAGAAACAAAATTAGAAAGACATTTAGGATAAAATGATAGATTGAGTAGAGGGGAATTGCAGAACGAAAGCATAAGAATAATGTTGGAAAGAACATATATAATAAGAGATAACGGTTAGGATGTGATAGTGGAAGAATTGAAACAAAGAGTAGTAACAATCGAAGCAAAACTGGAAAGACAGGACAATAGAACGAAACAATTCGAGCAAAAGAGATTGTTTGAAGCAAATCAGAAGAAACTGTTTCAGGATCTAGATGGAAAACTACACGTAACGATGTTACCAGATGCAGAGAAAAGCAGGGCTTTCTGGAGAGGGATCTGGGACCAACCTGTAGAGCATAATGATGAAGCGGATTGGCTGCATGAAATCCATGATAGGTTAAGAAATATAAAGGGCCAAAAAGACATAAAGATAACTACAGAAATGATAAAAAAAGCAGTTTGAAAAATTCTCAGATTGGAAGAGCTCAGGACAGGATGGGTCCAAAGTTATTGGATCAAGAAACTGAAGGGGGCCCATGAAAAGATAGCGCAGGAGCTAGATGAGTGCTTCCAGAAAGGAGCAGTGCCCAGCTGGATGACAAAGAGAAAGGCACTGTTATGTGCTAAGGATCTTGAAAAGGGAAATGTTGCATCCATCGTTATATCAATAACGTGCCTTTCGCTAATGTGGAAACTAATGTCAGGTGTGTTGGCCGGAGAACTGTATAGATACCTGGAAAACATTGGGCTGCTACCTATTGAAGAGAAAGGGTGACGAAAGAGGAGCCTGGGAACGAAGGATGAGCTCTTAATTGATAATCTTAATTATCAGTAACTGCAAAAGAAGACACACAAACCTGAGCATTGCCTGGGTTGACTATCGTAAAGCATGCGATATAATACCACACTCCTGGATAATAAAAACAGTGGAAATGTATGGAGGAGCAGAAAATATGAGAAGCCTTATATGGAATAGCATGAAATGCTGGAGAACGGAATTGACAGCACGGAAGCAATTATTAGGAAGCAAGTAAAAATCAATATATATATACATATATGCATATATATGAGGACACCTTTCAAGATTTCCAACTTATTCTTTTATCTTACTCTTCGGATAAATAGCGTCACATGTCAGGTTGACTCAGCAAATAAAAAAGACACGCTACAATCGTTACCTTTAAAAGTGCAGCATAGTGATACAAAGATAGCTTGCTTCCTGTAAGTTGCTCGATCATTCGTTGTCAAAGTTCGAACGGAGATAGGAGCTGCTGACAGGGATCAAACGTCAGTAGCTAAACGTAAACGCATGCACAGGGTCTTAATATCATCAGAACGCACAACTTTGTACAACAAATCCAAGAATTAATCGATGAAATCCCCGACAAGTCAATCAGAGCCATTGCAAAGAACCTTAAGGTTTCAGAATGCACTCTCAGAAGAGTTGTGCATGAGGACATCTGGTAAAAATCGTATGTGATGCAGAGGGTTCAGTTTATGTCATATGTGACAAGAGAGAATCGTTCGATCCGTGCAGAGCGGTTGGTTAACACGTTAAAACACCAAGGAGCTGGAATACTTTGGTGTTTCTCTCTTGAGGAAAATTACGATTAGGACCAATAGGTAAACTAAAGGAACGACAGCTGGTTATGCAGAGACCCGAATGTAGCTCCAACACTCATGCATATAAGTTCCCAGCAGTAATGAAGGCTCTAGAAATCGTTAGCAACGAAAGAGATGTCATGCCTCGTTAAGGTTTTTCACAGGCTTATAAGTCAATGCTGCTGTCTACACAGAGGTGCTGGAGAAAGTTGTGAGGCCCTGGATAGAAAGGGTATGCAACGGAAGACCGTATGTTTTAGAACAAGACTCTGCGCCGTCTATTAAGATTAGGGCAACCCAAGCATGGATACATGCCAGTTTCCATGATCCAGACACATGGCCCCCTAGCTTACCAGACCTCAATCCACTGGACAACTACGCGTTGACGTGAGAGAGGTCAATCAACACTCCCATAACAG
>NC_043009.1:43835284-43837784 GCF_006345805.1 Octopus sinensis
CGTGGTCGTAGGATCGCGGTTTCGATTCCCAGACCGGGCGTTGTGAGTGTTTATTGAGCGAAAATACCTAAAGATCCACGAAGCTCCGGCAGGGGGTGGTGGCGATCCCTGCTGTACTCTTTCGTCACAACTTTCTTTCACTCTTTCTTCTGTTGGCCTGCTCGCTTAGCCAGTGGGGTGGCGTTATTTGAAGGCTAAAACAATGCGAAGCGCATTGTGACCAGCGATGTGTAGCAACATCTGATAGCCTGGTCAGTCACGGTGATCACGGTGATATATATATATATATTATATATATATTATATTATATATTAGTATATATATATGTATGTATGTATGTGTATGTATGTATGTTGTATGTATGTATGTATGTATGTTTGTATGATGTATGTATGTTTGTATGTATGTATGTGTATGTATGTATGTATGTATGTATGTATGTATGTATATGAGCAGATTTGTATGTTTGTTTTATGTAGGTATTCTCATGCATATATTTGCATATCTAGATGATGCTCATATATATTTAAATTTTAAACTTCTGGAAAGTTTTACTGATTTTTAGTTCCAGTGATGGACTGGATCAGTAGTCTTCGAATTAGCTTTCTCCTTTTTGGTTCTGAGTAGCGTATTTTCTCAAGATTGGTATTTAGGCAGTGTGTTACGTATCTGAGGGCTCCGATAATTACAGGTATAAATCTGAACTTGTAATCTGGATAGAGTAACTGCAGATTTCTCAGTAGTTCAGCATAGGTACTCACTTTTTCACTAATCTTCAGCTTTATGTTTACATCCGCTGGGCAGCTAATTTCCGCAACTCCACATAGTTTCTCTTCTCTATCCCAAATTCTTATCTCAGGTCTGTTGTGCTTACATTTTATTGAGATTTTCACTGGGACATTCTACCAGTACTCGTTTTTATTATGAGTGTGTTTGTGTATGAGTGTGTATGAATGTGTGTGATAGTGTGTTTATACAGAAACATATTTATGGTCAGAAAAAGAGGAGAGAGCAAATATCTTTTCTTCCTAAAACGTAAATGAAATCAGTAGAAGTGGAGATATTTACGGAAGAAAATCCTTTTTGCATACATATTGGTTTCAGCGAGAGGTTCCATCCATACTGGGGCATTGTCATTAGTGTTAATGCTTGCTTATTTCAAATTCATTTCCAGGTGACTAGGTCTGGTAAAGTAGTAAGTTGGACAAAATTGCCCTTCTTAGCGTTGCCTGTCACGATGTGGATTCATCTGGTAACACAGATAAAAATTTGCCTAAATGTTCCTCGAACACAATCACATCTACCCCTAGAAGGTCTTTAAAGTTTTGGGGGAAGGTATTGCAAAACTATTGACCCTTGAACCCAGAATTGTTGCAATATTGGGTCCTTACTCTTGTTAGAGAGATACAGAGAGGATATTTGGTGATATGCAGTAACATCTAGTTCGGTACTTGGTATAGCTTTCAATCCCGAAGTTGTGTGCTGGACCTTTCAGGAACCTACATATTTATTTAACACTGCATAACGTTTATATCTTCTCTCTTGGAAGTAAGAGCCACATTTCTTTTAGAATCTCTCAGTAGCACATCTGTTGCAGTGGCCTCGGATTATAGGAAGCCCGTCGCATGTACGTGTATGTGTGTGTGTGTGTATGTGTGTGTGTGTGTGAGTGTGCGCGTGTGTGTGTGTGAGAGTGTCTGTTTGACTATGTGTGTGTGTGTGTGTGTGTGTGTGTGTATTAGTTTCAAGCTTTGTAGCGAACATAATTGGCAGCAGTCGTCTAGGCGACTGGGAACGAATTTTCACCATATGTGCATATACACGAAAATATATGTGTACTGGAATCGAAATCGGAAATTTGCTGTTACGAGACAAACTTCTTAACCACATGACTATACCTGCCCATGAGATTCAGTTAAACACACACACACACAAACACACACACACAAACACAAACACTGATACATATTGCGTATTATAAATATTATACCCAAATATATATCATATAATAGATATAGATATATAGGTATATATACATATACTACTGTATATGTATATATATCATTACACATGTGAGTGTATGTGTTTGTCCCCGTGATTATGTATTTTTTGTGCATATGCATTATATTTTATATATATATATATATATATATATATATATAATACACACACACATATATATAAAATACATACATAATATATACATACACATATATGTATATATATATACATATATATGCATATGTGTATATATACATATATATATGTGTGTGTGTGTGTGTGTGTGTATATATTTTAATTATACATGTGTGTGTGTGTATCTGTATAATATAATATATACATACACGCACACATGCATATACATACATATAGCATATACATATATTCGTACATATATACATACCTACATACATACACAGGCGCAAATAATGACAGGGAAGGAGAGAATGTATATATGATTAAAAACGCGACTTTGATGTATTTTTCTTTATTTTACTTG
>NC_043009.1:43842784-43847784 GCF_006345805.1 Octopus sinensis
ATTAGGGATATCCCTTCATCAGAAACGATTTGAGATAGTTAAATAGAGGGAAATATTAGAGTTCAATATGAGGAGTTGTTTTGGAAAAGGAAGCAAATAAGGAGTATATAAGTAAATAGGAAGATGAATGTAGAAATAAAAGTGTATAAAAATGTTATAGTTGCAGTTCCATTATCCACAGAAAGTCGTGTGTAGAAGTAGTAGAAATGCTTTACATATATATATATATATATATATACGAGCAAAACGCTCCCCGTCCAATGGACGGTGCTGAAATCATAAATGCTGAATAAAAAGCAATCACTGTTTTCTTTTCATTAAAAAATAATTAAGCATATCTTTATTTCAGTAACATTTTGGGTTTTGTTAAACGATGTTAAAGCAAAAAAAAACTTCTTGAGAAACCAAATAGTCTTTCCTTCCTTCATGCCAAGTTTGAAGAAAATATCTCTTTTTCATCTTACTTCTTTGGTTTCTTAAATATACTGCATTTTGTGGCATTATTTCATGCCAGCCGGCTTTTTTTCTGCGCACACTGCACGTGCATTTTTCTCACGTACGCGTAGTATCGTTCACAACAGCTGATGTACTTGCGCATACAAATGCACGTTTCCACGGCTTTATCGATCGCATTCTCACCTGGAATCGAATTTTGTAATTTTTTTCAAGACTTATACACGCTCTGATACCGTCGGTCTCTACATATCAAATTTAAGCGCAATCGGATGGAGGATGCACGAGATCCTAGAAGATACACACACACACAGACAGAACGGATTTTTATATAATATATATATATATTCACACATTAACACACACACACACACACACACACACACACACACACACACCACCCACACACATATATATATATATATATATATATATAATATATATATATACATACATCTGTGTGTGTTCCTCCCACACGTCGCTTGACAACCGGTGGAGGCTTGTTTACGTCCCCGTTACTTAATGGTGCTGCAAAAGAGATCGATAGGATAAGTACCACACTTTAAAACAAAATAAGCACTGGTATACAATTATTCGACTTAAACCGTTTAAGGCGGTTCTACAATCTTATGATCATGAGTCCAACACCCAACCAACGAAGCCATATGCGCCTCCACAGTCGAAGATCAATGATTGAAACAAGTAATAGAAAAAAGTTTTTAAGTGACAAAAAGGATGATCCTAAGACGGATGATCTGATCCGAACTGACTTGGAGCTAAACAAAAACAATTGCTGAAAACCGAAAACCTCACAAGGAAGGACACATGATTTATGAGAAAGTGAGAAGCGGCAATGTGTTGCTATGATGTTACAATGGGATATTACTCTGCGTTGTTTAGCGTCGTGTTTTACAAATTCTATAATTAAAGTTTCCGGCCGTGACCATCTCGGCTACTTTAGTCAGATACACAGCATTTATGATTACTGTATGCATTGAATCGTTTATTTTACATGCGGGAGTAATGTCAACTGAGGGAGGCTTACCTGCTATTTCTAGCAGATCTAGCAAACATATAGATGTTCTCTAGTTGGTTCAGGCTGTTGTTGGGCCAAGTCGGCCTTCTAAGAACAAAGATGACTCATCACTGAACAGTTCGCATTTTTTTCATTTTTCTAACTCAATGTATCTAGAAAGACACTATCCAAAACCCTCCCCTTATTTAGCATGGAGTGATTCGAAGGAGATTTGGCTGTTAATTTTAACATGTCAAGTGACTGTGTAATTTTGTGTATGTGTGTATATAAGTGTATTTACATTTACACTCATGCATATATATGCATGCTCACAGCATACACCCCTGCGCACACATGAATGCATTCCTAGGTTCCAACTCGAGCAAACAAACATACATGTACACTTATGTTCGTTCGCCAGAGCAACGAGGACCATCTAGTGATCCTAAAGAATGACCGATGAGGTGCGCAGTTACTTTCTTTAAAATGAAGAAGAGTCAACACCATGTCTGTAACCATCTTCGATCCAATGGCAAGACCAGTTTAAGAAGACTGAACATGGAGACAGATGCGGTGGATGACCAAAAAAATATTTTGTTTGCTTCATCTTGTATTCTGCACTTAATGCATTACTTGTTGCAATTACTTTCCTCTCTGCAGAATCATGAAGATTTTTTCTGCAGAGTGTGCCGGATTCAGTCTTCACAGACATAGATAGCCAAGCCCTAATATGCTAATTAACCTTGACAGGGGCTGCTACTCCGGATCAGTGCCTAATAGTGTCTAAGAAATAGTTTTTTGATATGTACATTTACGCATATACACATACATTTTAATATATGTTTGTGTATATATATGTGTGTGTGTGTGTGTGTGTGTGTATTGCCCAGTTCTCTAGAAATGATTAAAGCGTTCCGATTGTGACCATTCCCTTTTGTTATATTTCGCTTTGTCTTTTCAAAAGATTAGTATCCCGACATCCTATAACTCTCATTCCATTACTGAAGATAATCAGAAAGTAATTTCAGGCAGGTTTAGCTGTTCTTTCTAGCATGTCTATATAGTACGCAAGGACTTCAGTCGATTCTTCGTCTATATTTTGTGTCAGGTTTGTAAAGAAGTTGAACAAATTAACCGAAAGCCCGAGTCAGTGAACTGACGCAACCTCGTCTTCCAGGCAACATCTGGTTCCTTTTAGACAACCACCGACTTCAGTTCTATCGGTTTAATAATCATTTTAACACAACTGCTCGCTCTACGCACGCACTCACGCCTAGATATGCACGAACGCACGCGCGCACAGAAACACACACACACACACACACTCATATACATACACACATACACAGATATTCACACATATACATACACACACGTACACAGATATTCACACATACACAGATACACACACACACACACACACACACACATATATATACATATACAGGTGCGGTAAGAAGCTTGCTTCCCAACCATATGGTACCGAGTTCAGTCCCACTGCGTGGTACCTTGAGCAAATGTCTTCTACTATTGCCTCGAGCCTACTGAAGCCTTGTGCACTTGAATACATTCCCAGATTCAAACTCTAGCAAAACACACACACACACACAAATACACATGTGAATTTGTGCGCCTAAGTGTTTTTGTGTGTACTTGCCTCTCTCTCTATCAGTCTGTATGTATGCATGTATGTATGTATGCATGTATGGCTGTATGTGTGCATGCATGCATGTATGTATGCATATATGTCAGTACATACGCATATATGTGAGTATGCTCATGTATGTAAAGCTAAACGAAGCGTCAACTGTTCATATGTAACCACCGGTTTGTGTCAATACACAAGCTGCATATGAACAGCTGAGCGAGTCATGTGTCTTTAAACTGCTCAGTCCAGATCACTATCAATAGGTACCACCTTGTTCATCAGTATAAGTAGTGTAATCGTGATGAGTGTTTCATTTAATTACAGGACTTTTGTTCAAATCGATTTGGAAAGAGATTATCAGATGAGTGAAAAGTAGAATTTCCTTCGATTTTGCTTCTATAAATATCTTTTATTTTATCTGTTTCAGTTATTGAACGGTAGCCATTTTGGAGTACCGCCTTGAAGGGTTTTTAGGCGAACGAATTGACCCCAGGATTTATTCTTTTAAGCCACTTACTACTCATTCTATCGTTCTCTTTTTGCCGAACACACTCACACACACACATGTGTATGTATATGGATATGTATATGTGTATGCATAAATATATAAAGAATATAAATATATTAAGAACTCAAGATAGATAATGTTAGTGGCTGCAAGCTTAAAGCCGTACAGGCAAAATTAATAGATGCATGTAAGAATTATATATAACAAGAGCGTTATGAAACACCACCAGCTTTGTTAAAAATAGGAGTCAAAAATACTCCGAAGCCACAAAATTAACACTAGATTTTCGCAGGCATGGTTGGAAAAAAAACTAAGGGAATAAAGATTGCGTTTTAACTCTGTAAAATTGCTATCATGATTTCGAATTTGATTCTCTTCAGCCAAGTCTACTCATAGCAAACCTATGTGTCACTTCAAACATATATATGTGTATACATATATATATAAATATATATTCTTTTACTTATTTCAGTCATTTAACAGCGGCCATTCCGGAGCACCATGTACATATTTCTATCTCTATGTCCTTCTCTCTTTCTCTCTCTCGCTCTCCCTCTTTCTTTCTCTGCACATATGTATGTATGCATGTGTATGAGTGTATATATATATACATACCTACACACACGCACGCACGCATGCACACACACACATACACACACACACACACACATATATATATATATATAGTAGAATAATAAAGAGAAAGTTCTTGGTACAGTATTATATACATTTGAAAGAATGAGTAAAGATGGCTTTTTTTAGAGGGATAATTTTTATTTTAATCTTAATAATAGTATTTACAATGAGTTTCAAGCTTTCAAGTAGCCGTTTCAAAATGGCTACTTGAAAGCTTGAAATTCATATCAGAGTACCCCATTGTAAATACTATTATTAAGATTAAAATAAAAATTATCCTCCTCAAAAAAACCCATCTCTACTCATTCTTTCAAATGTGTATATATATATATATGTGTATTATATATATATATATTATATATATATATATATATAATATATATTCTATATATATATATATATATATATATATATATTATATATATATATATATTCATGTACACACATGCACACTGAGAAGTGAACTAACCTCAGCTCACTTAACCCAACGGCCATCTTAAAGTGATTGTGGTGTGACACAAAGATTTCAAGTTTGATTCAGCGTCAACTATTTCCTGTTTCCACAATGTCACGTGTCCTGATGAGACCCCAGTGGCGTCACCTTCAACTCGACCATTTTCTTTAAGGGGTCGGAAGCATTTCGCGATGACTGCTCCCTTTAATTCGTTCCGCTTCATAACCGTCACTTTTCATACGTTACTATTTCTTACTGAATTTTTGTTTTATTGTTCTTATTATTT
>NC_043009.1:43849421-43854421 GCF_006345805.1 Octopus sinensis
CCCACCATCACCAATACCACCATCAATACCACCTCTAGCAGCTCCACCGTAGACACACCCCCAAGAACCAGTACCAAGAAATGTGAAATATCTGGAGAATTCTTTAGGAATAATTAGTTGCACGTGGTGTAAGAATGAAGCAATGGGGGTGGAGAGGAGGAAGAGGGTGACTAGAGAGAGAGAGGGGGGGGGGAAGGCGTCTGTCAGAGAAGAAGAAAAAGAAGACGATGATGCAGAGGGAGATGGTAAGGAAAGACAACAAATAGTTTTTAGTGTATTTCTTACAATAAAGTATGCATAACTAGAATAGAGCGGAGGGCAAGAGAGGGCTTTGGCATGCATGCGCAAAAACATACACACATACATGCACGTAAGAAAATGCGCACACCATGCAAACATATATACATGCATACGTACATACATGCATACAAACATACATACATATTATATATATATATATATAATAATATATATATATATATATATATATATACATACATGCACGTACATGCAAACTCACAAACTCACAAACTCACAAACACATACACGCATATATAAACACATACATGAACTTAAGTAGTTAACAATATATATATATACACACGTTCACAAATATATGCGTAAAAAAAACATGTATAGACACACAGAAATATGCAAGCGTTTACAAGGTTAAACATGATACGCGAAGTGGTACAGATGTATACGCCTACGCATATACGCACACATATAAACATATCTACAAGATTGTATATATATATATGCATGCACGCGCATAAATGTGTGTGCATCGTGGGTTTTTATGTACATGCATATATATATATATATATTATATATATATATATATATATAAGTATATACACATATGCTTGCATATATTGTATGTATGTACGTAGGTACGTCTATATGCATACATACGTATGTATATGCACGCACGCACGCACATCACACACACACAGCTCAAAACATGGCTCACAGCGGGATTTAAGGAGAATTTTCTTAGTTACATGTTACTAAAAAAAAATTATAAATGCCTGCATCACGAACCAATAGAAAACCTATTGAGTCGATGTCATGCGTGGTCTGTCAGTTTACTGAAGAAGACCTAGCAATAATCTAAGCGCCTAGTCTTTAGACAATCAGTATATTACTGTATTGTGTTGCTAGTACTGTTCACCAACAAATGGGAGTAAATGAGATCGATAAAATGATCGAAAAACATCGGACACTTGGATAATATCAGTTGATGTAAAGGGAATAATGGATTCACGTCTCACTCGCAATGGCTTTATAAGAGATTATCTAAGCTCAGAAGAAACTGCTAAGGTGAGACAAACACTCACAGAGAAATTAATCGCTATTAATCACTCTAATTCTTTTTGGCGCCTTTTTTCAGGCCTAGCCGGGCTCATGGGCCCGGTTTCCCGGTTTCTATGGCGTATGTGTCCCCCCCCCCCACCAGCTGGACGGGACGCCAGTCCATCGTAGCGTTACTCAAGAAACAGGAAGAAAGAGTGAGAGAAAGTTGAGGCGAAAGAGTACAACAGGGGTCGCCACCACCCCCTGCCGGAGCCTCGTGGAGCTTTTAGGTGTTTTCGCTCAATAAACGCGCACAACGCCCGGTCTGGGAATTGAAACCGCGATCCTCCGACCGCGAGTCCGCTGCTCTTCACCGGGCCATTGTGCCTCCTCAATCACTCTAATACTGATTTCAAATTTTGGTACAAGGGTAGTAGTTTCCGGGCAGGGGCAAGATGCTTACATCAACTCCAACACTCAACTGGTACTTATTTTATGATCCCGGATGGATAAAAAGCAAAGTGGACCTCAGAGGAATTTGAACTCTTTAATCACTCTAATATTTATTTCTTTACTACCCACAAGGGGCTAAACGTGGAGGGGACAAACAAGGACAGACAAAGCTAATCACTCTAATATTGGTTTGAAATTCTGGCACAAGGTTAGAAATTTCGGGGAAATAAGTCGATTACGTCAACTCCAGTGTTCAGTTTGTGCTTATTTTATCGACTCCGGAAGGATGAAAGGCAAAGTCGACCCGGGCGGAATTTGAACTCAGAACGTAAGGACTCACGAAATGTCGCTAAGCATTTTGCCCTGCGTGCTAACGTTTCTACCAGCTCGCCGCCTTAGTCACTCTAACACTAATTCGGAAGCTTTGTTACAGTTGGAAATAATTTCCAAGAACGCAAGACAACTACAAACGGATATTTTGCATTAAAACCACGATTGTATATAGCAGGATTTCTCAACCATTTTTTATCTATGGAACCCTTTGATTACTATTTTATTCTGATGGAACCCCCATTGCCATTAAATGTTTAATAAGGTAGTTTTATAGAAACTTTTTTCAAGATTCCTATTTGTTTTTTACACATTAACTTGTGTAGGTTAAACTATGTAAAATGTTAGAGAAAGAAACCTAGCTGTTTCTTGCAATACATACCAATATATACATCTAAAGCAATTTTTTTTCAGGGTCCTTTACAATAGTATTGTGGATCCCCAGTTTACTATTTTGTTGCGTGGACCCCAAAAATCTTATATTGAAGCGGCGGTGAAAACTGCGGATATTTTGCATCGACAAGGTTCGACTACAATACAAAAATTCTATTTTGCATTAATATCTTAGACAATAGGAAACTATGTGGAGGCGCAATGGCCTAGTGGTTAGGGCAGCAGACTCGCGGTCGCAGGATCGCGGTTTCGATTCCCAGACCGGGCGTTTATTGAGCGAAAACACCTAGGCTCCGGCAGGGGGTGGTGATCCCTGCTGTACTCTTTCACCACTCTTTCTTCTGTTGGCCTGCTCGCTTAGCCAGCGGGGTGGCGTCATTCGAAGGCTAAAACAATGCGAACGCATTGTGACCAGCGATGTGTAACAACATCTGATGGTCTGGTCGGTCACGTGATCACGTGATATATATATATATATATTCATACGTACACATATATCTGTATCTTTGTATAACTGTTGTTATCATACGGACGAATAAGGTATTGATATCATAGAGGAAAATAATAATCTATTTCGGCTGATCCAGCGGAATATTATTACCCTGCAGTAGCTCTGACATGCTACCACCTCCTCAGATAGGAGAGCTTAGAGCAATTATCTTTTCCCTGTCTGAAAAACCAGTTACACATTCGGAGAAACTGTAGAGTAATAGACCAAGGGATGAGTCGGAATGATACATACTTATATACTAATGCATGCATGCATGCATGCATGTATGTATGTATGTATGTATGTATGTATGTATGTATGTATGTATGTATGTATGTATGCATGCATGCATGCATGCATGCATGCATGCATGTATGTATGTATGTATGTATGTATGTATGTATGTATGCATCTATGTATGTATGTATGTATGTATGTATGTATGTATGTATGTTACATGAATGTGTCTTGTGACCGCGTGTGTATCGTTGGCGATTGTTTTCCTCCGTCTTCCCTTCCTTGAATCTTTCCTTTTCCTATGTTTCTGACGAAGAGCTCCGCTCGAAACGTTAAATCCTCCTTTTTTCTTTCCTTTCCTGAGCGTCCAATAACACTATACTTGTTCCACGTCCTCGCGTTGTTGTGTTTTCTCTTTGTGTTTTCATGTTTGGATTAAATTTTATATATATATATATATTTATATATATATGTGTGGAAATTGACCTTTAGGAATATGAATAAAGTATAAATAAATAGTTATGATTGGTTGCACAAATGTAAGATTAAACAAGATATAAATGTAAGCAAGTATTTACAATATTTTGTTTTTTCATATAATTAGGTTTAGATATTAAAAATAGTTTGTTTTATTTCGTATCCTGTAGGAGATTGAAATACTATAATATCATTTGAAACATAGCTTTGATGTTATCGTAATGATTGTATTAACGTGTATTAGTTTCCACTTTACTAAACCTTAAAACAATACCATATCTAATAATATATACATGCATGTATGTGTCTACATACACACACACACACAGATACATACGTTCATCCATACATACGTGCATACATATATATGCATACACACACATATGAATGTTAGATGATTGTGTGTGTGTGTGTGTGTATGTATGTCCTTGGTGTAGTTTTATTAAAAACATCGAGGCAAATTGTATTACAGACAGTGGGCGTTGGCGAGAGGTCACTTCCTGTTTGGAGAAACATATGGAAAGAAAATGTACAGCTGTAAAAAAGAATCAATATATATATATATATATATATACATACCTACATACTTCTACATACACATATGCATACATACATGCATACATATATGTATATATATATATATATATATATTATATATATATATATATATATATATATATATATGTATGTAGTATATATATATGTATATATATGTAGATATATATATATATATATATATATATATATATATATATATATATATATTATATATATATATATTATATATATGTACTATATATATATATATATATATATATATATATATATATGTGCGCCGTGAAATGCGCTGACGAGTAATTAGGTGTACGTGCTACAAGTTTCATTCAATAGTAAGACTATTTTATACCAAATATATTTATCAGACTATTAAGAGCGTTTATACGGTGTTGGTGTGTAAAATAAGGTCTCACATAAGTTTCTTGTACCAATATGCAAATTAGTCCACTGTTTTTTTTATTTATTTCAATTGAATGAAGAATGTATTTTCTAACAAGCTGTTAGATGCGCTTTCTTGATTTCACTGATGACTTCGAAAATTTCGCATAGTTGCAATAATATCCTGTTTTAATCATACTTCAACATGAAGAAATTCTACATTTTCGTGTGATATGTCATCATTACTTATTGCTCTATTTCTTATATGCACCAACAATTATTTGAATCCTGTATCATACGTGATCTCATATCTAAGGCGGTGTGGGCAAAATGCTTAGTGACATTTCTTCTGTTCCGGCTCTGTACTTTTTGAATCTAAATCCAACCG
>NC_043009.1:43859421-43879421 GCF_006345805.1 Octopus sinensis
AATAAAGAAATAAGTGTTTCGTCAGTCTTTACGTTCTGAGTTCAAATTCCGCCGAGGTCGACTTTGTCGTTTATCTTAACTAACAGTTGCGTACTGGGGTTGATCTAATTGACTGGCCACCTCCTCCAAAATTTCGGGCCTTGTGCCTAGCGTAGAAAAGAATATTGTTGTACATACATACATCTGTGTGTGTGTATATATATATGTCACCACTACTATCACAAAAACAACAACAACAACAACAACAGCGACAACTACAATATGAACAACAATTATAAAGACAACAACTATATCCACAACCATTAGCAGCAGTAGCAGCAGCAGCCGTTCAAGAATTTGGACCTGGAGATCTCCATTTCCAGCGACTTCGAGGGCCACCTCCCAGTGGTGTCGGGTGTCAACGAAGGGCCCTCGACTACAACAAGACGACGAAAGTTTTTTTTTCCAAGTTCTGCGGTCTCCCGCCCCTAAGCTTAGACCATCACCTAATCACCCTTACCCGTCTTGTTGCTTAACAACAACAACAACAACGACAACAACAACAACAACAACAACAACAACACAGCAACAACAACAACAACAACAACACCACCACCATCAACACCAATGGCAATTGCCTCAACAATAGCAGCAACAACGACGAAGACTACAAATACAACAACACTAACCACAGCGGGTAACATAATGACCTATAATGACTGTATCAGATGTATGCTAGCTTTTATATCTTAATACTTTTGCGATACGTTGAATATATTTAAGCTAATCACTAAATCTCATTTAGATGGAAATCTTAATGACGGCGATTTGTTGCACTGTTTATCTTAAAAGACTTATTGCTTATCGCCAAAATAAATTAAACGTTACTGCAGTTGTATCGAAAGGCGAATGGGGCTTGTGAGTAATAGTTCTTCGAAAGCGGTTTCTATTCCTGGTTGTAACCGTTTTCATTAATGTTACTTGTGGCTTTTCAAGAAGTTTTGGCCTTGTGTATTGTTGTAATTCAGAGTATTGTAAACTGTGGCGTCGTACAGAACTCATCAAGTGTGCTGTTACAGTGCAGCGGCAATATTGTTATACTTACATACATATCTCTTTCTCTCTCTCTTCCTCTGTGTGTATATATATATATATATATATATATATATTATATATATATATATATATTATATATATATATATATTAACATATACATATATATATACAAATACATACTATATATATATATGTATATATATATATATATATATATATATAGTATATATATATATATACACCTATGCATATAATATATATATACATACATACATACATACACACACACACACACACACACACACACACATATGGTGTGTTTACATCTCCGTAACTTAACGTTTCGGCAAAATACTTCGATAGAATAAGTAGCAGTCTTTAAAAAAAGAAAAGAAAGTATTGGGTTCGATTTATTCGACTAAACATTCTTGAAGGTGATGCTCCAGTATGACCGCAGGCTAATGACAGAAACAAGTAAAAGATGAAACAGTATATTGATATAGTCGGAATATTTGATATTTATGAACCCCTTGGGAGTGAAAACCATTTGTCAATATTGATCACTTTGTGAACAACCAGGGATCAATATTGTTGAATTTGTCAACTCCCGCTTTAAATTATGACCAAACGACTCTATACATAGCAAACTATAACCCCCGCCTAACACATATATTGTACTCCTTCTCCAGCACACTTCAGGGAGTGAAAGAGGACCTTCACTAGGCCCCCACACAACCAAATTTCCTAATGCACATAAGCGAAATAGAAGATTTGTAAATTAAACGTATCTTTGTTTAAGTATACTAATGAAAGTTTAGAGTCTCACAGCAGAACACGAAACAACAAAAAAAGATACAAATATATATACATATATATATACATTCATATATATATTATATATATATATATATATATATATATATATATATATATATATATATATATATATATATATATATATATATATTATATATATATATACATACACATATAATACATACTTACATACAAACATATGTATGTATGTATGTATGTATATATATATGTATGTATGTATACACATCCTTTGCATTCTCATATGGGAGTCATTAAGACAATACCATTTATATTCTCGACATAAAGAAACCGTTAATCATTAATTTTTATTGTTCTATTTTTTTTTCCAGATAAGAATTTTTCCATTTGCACAATATATTAGAATTGAAAACCTATTCTTATTCTTTCGTAATAAAAGAAAAGAAAAAAAAACTCTTTACACAAACTCATAAACACATGCGCGCACACACACACACATACATACTCACTCACACATGCATACGCATACACACATATGAGCTTCCACCATCCAAAAAAGTTAGTCCATGAAGAAGAAAAAAAAACGTATAACCAAAGAAAAAAAACAGTGAAAAATCCACCTTCGCACATAGTAAGATTATAACAACGACAATAACACCAGCAACAACAACAACAGCAGCAGCCGCAGCAGCAACAACAGCAACAACAACAACAACAAGCAGCCAAAGAAAGATAGAAAAATCCACAGAAAGCTTCCAAATCGTCAGGATAAATGAATAAATAAAGAATTGCGTGGTAACAATGGAAAAGGAACCGTTTCCACTTAGATTCACTTCCTGTTTTCAGAAAAAATCTTGACAATGAACAACAGTGCATTATTTAGTTATTTACACACACACACACACACACCACACACACACCACACACAAATACACACACATATATATATACACATATGTGTGTGTGCGCGCTTGTGGTATATATATATATATATATACACACATACAGACACGTGTTGTCATTTCGTATATAATTTTATTTTGTGTTGCGTTCCTATTTTCTATTGTTTTATATATTTATTTTTATCTTGAATTATATTTCATCAGTTAAGGTTTTTTCGGAAGTTAGATAGATAGATAGAGAGAGAGTGGAGAGAGGAAAAGAAAAAGAATACAGATATGTAAAAGTATGTGGATACCTCTATGTATGTATGTATGGTATGCATATATATATACATATATATATATATATATATATATATATATATATATATATATATATATATATATATCTATATATATATATATATATATAATAATATCAATACCAGGCAGACCTAGTATCTCAAGTCATTTAGAATCATTTTAATTTGAAGTCTTACAGCCGTTTCTGGATAACCCAAGCAGTAGGTTAGCATGTCCACGCACTGGGTATGAATATTTTAGACGGGGAAAATTTACAGTTTACAAGGAGTAAATTTCAGAGTTTATAAGGAATAAAATAGAAGAATAAAGAGTAAAAGTAATTAGAAGAATATAGGCAGGAGAATAATGTTCACAAAACATCTTTTTCCAGAGGGTATGGATGTTAGTCGGTACTTTCATGGAAAAAACGAGTTGTCAACATTATTCTCCTGCCTATATTCTTCTAATTACTTTTACTCTTTATTCTTCTATTTTACTATTTCATTCTTCTATTTTATTCCTTGAGATGCTCCTTTTGCCTCGGGTTTCATTTTTCCTCTAATATAATTTATACATGCTATAACGGAACCCTAACACGGATCCCTAAATCCAGCCTTAGCTGTGATCTTGGAACCTAATGGTCGACCAACTATAGCACTTACCCAGCGTGACTATTCGGTTAGAACACAAGTGAACTAAACCCCTCATTCTATATTCATACATACATACATACATACATACATACATACATACATACATACACACATACATACATACATAATATATATATATATATATATTATATATATATAAATGTTTGCACCCATGTGTGCATGCATACAAACATGCATACATTGGTCTATCTATCTATCTATCTATCTATCTATCTATCTATCTATCTATCTATCTATCCATCCATCCATCCATCCATCCATCTATCTATCTATCTATCTATCTATCTATCTATCTATAATTAAATAAAAAGCCAAAAACACAAGAAGAAGAAAAAGCAACAACGCGGGGACGTGGTACATGCAAAGTATTAACAGTATATACGAGGAAAGACAAGACTAAGAAATAAACGATTATCTTGTTGACTTCATTAGCTTACAACTTTTTCGACTGCGTTGGACTGTCAGTTGAGTGCCTGAGTGACACCTTACAGTTTCTTCACTTCAGATTTGAGGCTCTGAGGAAACTGTAGGGTGTTGCTCAACTATGAGTCAACCACCTCTTATAGTGGAAACAGCTGTAAGCTAATGTTCATGAGATAATCGTTTATTCTTTTGTCTTCTCTTTCCTCATTACCGCTCTGTACTCGACTGACGGTTCGTTCTGAAGCATTCGTACATTGAATTGTACTCCAGGTTATTAGTATCGTAATGCCTAAGCAGTATATATATAATATATTAATAAATAAAACATATGCATATATATATATACATATATGTACGTACCTACCTCTACATGTATATATACACGCATATATGAGTACAGGACACCAAAAAAACGTCGAACACAATGAGAAACGAAAACAGACACAAACCCAAGGAACTGGACATTTTTCTTAAACAACAAAAAAATAGAGTACAGGACAAATAACACAAGGAAAAAAACCCCTTCTTCAGTCGCCATGGTTTCATCTACTCTACGTTTCGAAGGTATTATATGTATGTATATGTATATGTACGTGTGTATGTCTTATATATATATATATATATATATATATATAGTATATATATATATATATATTATAATATATATATATAGTAAATCCCAAGAAGAACAAACAGCAACGCGAGGACGTGGTACATGTAGTATATTAGCAGACGCTCAGGAAGGGAAAGAATGATGGTTTAACGTTTCGAGCAGAGCTCTTCCTCAGAAATAGAGGAAAATCGAAAAGGGAAGACGGAGGTAGAAAATCGCCAACGATTCACATGTGGTTACATTTTGAAATAACCGGAAGGGAATGGGCGAAGAAAACGTTCTTTCTAAGGCAGGAGAGTGTAAGAGAAGGAAGAGTGTGGGTCTGTGTGTACGGGTATGTGCGTACGCGCAGGTCGGTGTGTGTGTGTGTAAGAATAGCACGTGTGTGCGCGTACGTGTGTGTATGAGTTGTCCGTATGTGTGTGTGAGGTTTTGGCTGTTTATATGTATATGTGTGAGTGAACTTGTGTCGCTTAATGTCTTAGGAAGAATTTATAGTAGGAGTTGCTGTCTTTTGTGTAGTGCGTCTCTTCACATGTGCGTAGGAGAATGGTCAGTAGAAAGATATTTTACTGGTAGTTTGAAGTGTGTATGTATATGTTGTATGTGTGTGTGTGTTTTGTGTGTAGTGTCTGCGTGTGTGTATGTGCATGTATGTGTGTATGTGTTTGTAAGTGGGGTTGTGTGTGGGGATGTGTCTGTGGAGTAAATATGTGCGTGTGTGTGTGTATGTCCATGTATATATAATTGTGTGCGTGTATGTATGAGTGTGTTGTGTGTGTATGTGTGTGGTGTATATATGTGTGTTCATTTGTCTGCGCGTGTATGTGTGCGTGTGCATGTATGTGTGTGCATGTGAGTGTGTGTGCATGAGCGTCCACTAACACTATACTTGTTCCACGTTCTCGCGTTGTGTTTTCTCTTTGTTCATGTTTATACACACACACACACACACACACACACACACATATATATATATATATGTTATACTTGTGTGTATATATACTTGTGTGTATACAATGTAAAAAACAAGTCTACTAAACATCAGATAAGTCCCATAATTCCATATTTTGAACATGTCGCATGTTGCCGTTCCTTTGTTCGCAGTCTTGTACAATTTGGTCTCAATTTAAGTTCCAGTTAAATTCCTTCTTATTTTTGGTAAACTTATCTTTGGGAGATTCCAAGGGGGGGGGTTTACCTCTTATATTTTTAATCTGATAACATTGTTATCGGGGTTATTACCGTCAAACTGGAATGGCGACAAGCTAATCAACTATAAACCTCCTCTCCTCCCCCTCCTCCTCCTCCTCCTCCTCCCACATAATTTGCATGGTCTGGTGTACATGTCAGAAATCACCATAACTACCAACCATATTGCTATCATCATCATCATCGTTGTCACCGTCATCGTCGTCATCTTTGTCCTCGTCGTCGTTGTCATCATTACCATCATCATGATTATCAACAGCAGCAGCAGCAGCAGCAGCAGCCGTAGTAGCAGCAACACTGTATCACCAATACTAACATTATCACTGTTATTATTTATCGTTATTATAACAATCCCTTCTATTGCCGCCATCACCGCCACCACTATTTCCAACCACCACCACCATCATCATTTCCCCCCATTACTACCAACAGGAGCAGAAGCAGCCGCTGTTACACTGCCACTACCACTGTCATCATCATCATCATCGTCATCATCATCGTCGTCATCATCATCATCATCATCATCGTCATCGTCATCTTCATCATCATCGTCATCATCATCTTCATCATCATCGTCATCATCATCATCATCATCATCGTCATCATCATCATCATCGTCAACATCATCATCGTCATCATCATCATCATCATCAACAACGTCGTCATCATCATCATCATCATCATCATCATCCGGTATTTGAGTACTCTTCTTTTCCACCCTGTTTCACATTTATGTGTTTACTCCGGTAGAGTAATATGCTTTATAAAAGCAGCAGCAGCAGCAGAAATATCTGAGTAACAATTTTTCTGTGATATTGCTGGTTAGTGGTTAGGGGCATTCGGCTGATGATCGTAAGGTCGTGGGTTCAATTCCCGACTGCGGGAATTGTGTCCTTGAGCAAGACACTTTATTTCACGTTGCTCCAGTCCACTCAGCTGGCAAAAATGAGTAGTACCTGTATTTCAAAGGGTCAGCCTTGTCACACTCTGTGTCATGCTGAATCTCTCCGAGAACTACGTTAAGGGTACACGTGTTTGTGGAGTGCTCAGCCACTTACAAGTTAATTTCACGAGCAAGCTGTTCCGTTGATCATATCAGCTGGGACCCTCGTAATCGCAACCGAGGGAGTGTTTATATATATATATATATATATATATAAAGTTACATATTGATTTGTGTTTGTATATTTGTATGAGTGTGTGTATGATTGGCATGTATGTATATCTGTCTAAGTATCCATTTACCTATTTTATATGTATCTGCATGTAGAGACATAGATGTATGCAATCTACATACATATACATACATACATACATATATATATATATATATATATATATATATATATATATATTATATATAATATATATATATATATTATATATAATGTGTGTGTGTGTGTGTGTGTGTGTGTTTGTGTGTGTGTGCGTGCGTGCGTGTGGTGTGTGTGTGTGTGTATGTATGTATGTATGTATGTATGTGTGTGTGTGTGTGAATAAATATATATGAGATACCTGCTGACGATATGGAAGTTTTTCCCACATTGCTATGGAGTTAGACGAGCTTGCAAAACTCCTGAGTGCTCCTACAATTGCTGCGCGAGGCGAAGCATCTCTAATGTTTATTTCACATGTGTTTGTGTATACACACAGAGATATAAATATATATATATATATATATATATATATATATACACATAAACATATATATGTAAATGTATGCCATAATATACATCTGGAAGATCCTGGAAGGACTTGTCCCAAACTTTGGCATCGAGAGTTACTCAAATACTAGAACTGGGCGCCACTGCATAGTGCCAAGGACTCCAAATTTGCCATCAAGATGTAGGACAAGATACTGTGATAGCTTGGGCTTCATAGGTCCACAGCTCTTCAATATCCTCCCGAAGGACCTGAGAGACCTGCATGGGGTGGATGCAGATGTCTTTAAAATAAAACTGGATCTCTTCTTGTCAGGTGTCCCAGATGAACCAACTTCACGGCAGGAGGTGCAGATGAGGGCAGCTGCATCGAACTCTCTCATGCACCAAATGTCAATTGCTAAAAAGCATTCGTGAAGTAAAATAATGTGGCAACACCGAATGGCGGTGCCCCAGCATGGCCACAGCTCGTGAGCTGAAACTAGATAAAATAAAAAATGAAAAAAATATAAATACGCATAAAAATGTGTAAATGTATACACACACACACACACACACACACATATATGTATATATGTATCTATATTTATAGATAGATATACATATGCATACACACACACAGACCCATACACACGCATACACACACACACACACACACACACATATAAATGTGTGTGTGTTTGCGCGTGCGTGCATGCGTGTGTGTGCTCGCATGTGAGCGTCTAAAATATATAATATAACCATTACAAATATGAACGTTTGCTTGTTCGACAGACGATCATTTTATTACAAGGGTTTCCCTCTCATTTCCATCCTTCATTCCTTCCTTCCTTGTTCACTCTCTTTGTTGACAACTGACGTTTGTTTATTTGGTCACCATATTTGTCTCAACGTCGAAAATGTTTTACTTGGTCTAATCGAGGGTGAAGACAGCTATGGTCATAGTCTCACCCACAACTTTCCCCCTTTTTTTCTTTCTTTCTTTCTTTCTTTCTTTCTTTCTTTCTTTCTTTCTTTCTTTCTTTCTGCTTTTCACAGATCTATCTATCTATCTATCTATCTATCTATCTATCTATCTATCTATCTATCTATCTATCACTCTCGCCCGGCAATGGGCCGAGCGGAAACTGTCCCTAAAAGGTCGGGCGGAGGTGGCGAACACGTACATCGCATCCGTCATCTACTACCGCCTGACCGTCGTGCCTTGTCCCGACCCTACCATCACCAAACTACAACGCATTCTCTTTCGCTTCTTGTGGAAAAGATGCGCCCCGATGGTCAGGCGATTCATTTGCTGTCAACACCCGTTAAAAGGAGGACTGGGCACGCCGTGGTTGATGATGCGCAGACACGCGCTGAGACTGCGACATCTCAGGCTCTTTGTAGACGACGGTGAACAGGTGTGGTCGCCGTATGTGGGGCACGCTTTCCCGCAGCTAGTCTCCATGACCAAACTGCAGTCGTGGATCAAAAAGAGGCCGAGGAAGGGCGAATGGCACCGCGAGTGTCGCGTTGCTCTCAAGCAACTCTGCCGTCCCGGGTCGACCCTGAGTGACTCCATCACAACCCAAGCATTCTATAGGGGATTAGTGGAGGGGAGGTACGACGACGAACTCGGGGCAAACCTGGACGTCGACGAGGAATACCTGACCCGCCTGTTCGGGACGACTTTCGGGCTAGGGCCCATGGACAACTTCCAGAGATCCCTGGCCTGGCAGTGCTACCAAGAAGCGCTACCCGTTCGGGATAAGCTCTACAGACACGGCTCGAGAAACACAGGGCCGACCTGCCCGAGATGCGGTCAGGGCGACGAAATCGTTCTGCACGCACTCGTGCAGTGTCCAACAATTTCCGACCTGTGGGCTTATGTCGAACAACTGCTGTCACGTGTGGGACGAATCGGTTTATCAGCTGAGTCTATCGTCAATATTGTCACGCCTCCTTCCTTCAAACGGGAAGAAAGAGCTATTTTCATCATCCTTGTGGCTATGGCGAAAAGGTATCTGGTGGACGCGTCTGAAAGATTGGAGACAAACACTTTCCTCTCTGGTCAATCTCTCATTAACTTCTTCAAGTACCACTTGAAAAGGAAAGTGAGAGTAGAGAGGCAAGTTTTGTCTAGCGAATGTTTTAAAATAAGATGGGTGAATGTAACAAGGATGGCACGTATGAATGACGAAGCCACCTTGAGCATAATCCTATGAACCCAGAAATTGAAAACAGAAGGTTACCCACTTGCAAACAAATGTGGTAACATATAACAATATTGACCGAGGTTACCGTGGTCTTTTTCGTAGGCTTTTCTTCCCACGGATAAACCTCATCTGCTTCCCCCTTTACACCATACATCATGACACTGTGATACACGATCCCTATTGATCGTTTTTTTTCTTTTTTCCTCTTTTTTCTTCTTTTTTCCTTTTTCTTTTCTTCTGTTTCTTTTTTTTCTCCTTTTTTTCCCTTTCACGATCCCTTTTGATCGAAAACCTACGCCATTTTTTTTTGTTTCTCTTGTTTTTTTTGTTTTTTGTGTTTTATTTCATCCCCCAAAAGAAAAGCTCTACCTTGTAATTTGTCCCATCTGTGTGCAGCCCTGTGTGGCCAATAAAGAAACTTATCTACCTACCTACCTACCTACCTACCTACCTACCTACCTACCTATCTACCTACCTACCTACCTACCTACCTACCTACCTACCTACCTACCTACCTATCTATCTATTTATCTATCTATCTATCTATCTATCTATCTATCTATCTATCTATCTATCTATCTATCTATCTATCTATCTATCTATCTATCTATCCTCCATCATGCCAAGGATTTCTGCCGCCCTTTTGCGTTGCAAAAAGGGGAACATCAGGACTGTCTTTGCTTCATTTTTAGCAAAATCTACAGTAGGTGCTGCCATCATGCGTTAAATCTGCAAAAAAGAGGAAGATATATTGTATACCATCATGATTTTTTCGACATCTTTTCCTAAATAGGTGTCCTACTTCCCCTGTAAAGGTAACAGATCTACCCTTTCGCGATAACCTTAAAGCCAGGAACTTTTCTGCACCCATCCCCACCGTGTATGTGTATATCTGTGCATGTGTGTGTGTGCGATGGCCTTCCACAGAGTTATCAAATTAAATTAACTTACAAGGCTATAGTAGAAGAAACTCGCCCAAGGTACCGCGCAGTGGGATTGAACACGAAACTATGTGATTACAAAGCATGCTTCTTAATAACACATCCATACCTATAGCTATATGTATAATAATGCGTGGGGATCGCTTATATAATATGATGGAAATATCAGTGAAGTATGCTTTGAAGGGAATTCGGTTGCTGTTTCTAACATTTGAAGTAGACATGTTGGGACTCCGTCGTTCATTGTTTAACTCATATTTTGACGTTTAGACCCACGTCAACCTTGGACACATAGAGGTGTGATCAAAGTCACACCTACCATGACTAACTCGCCTTTTTTTTTTTTTCAAGCATTTTATTTTCGGAACTACAGTTTCCTTTTTCATTTATATTTTGAAGATGTTTTAAAGACGAGCAATGCTTGGTTAAAGGACATTTGGCTATTATATCCAGCATGTCAGGCAACGATGAAGAGCTCCCCAAAGATAGTCAGTGGTGGTGGTGGTGGTGGTAGCAGTGCATCGTTTATGGCGAAGTGGATATATATCAGATAGCAGAGCTGAGAGGAGTGATATCAGATAGGAGTTTTTTGTTTTGTCACTTAAAACAGTTATAGGTAAGTCAATATATGTTGATTTAAAATGGTTTCTTGTATTCAAACCGAATTCAACCAATTAGTTTGATCTCACTGATAGTCCATGATTTCCAATTCCGTCTGTCTCCAAGAAGTACAAGAAAGAGGGATCAGTTATTCTAGTCTACATTATTGTATTTTATTCCTACATTATATATTTGTATATTTTTTTACAGTCTACTCCATTTAAAATCTTCCAATTTGCCTTTTCACACCAAGCGTTGTGAAGTTCTCTTTAGATTAAACAGATCTGAACTTGTAAATTGTAAAAAGAAAAAAAAAATATTACAAATTGACAGACGAGCGGAAAGACTGGCATTTTTACATTATAAATATACATGGTAGCAGACGATAGTTTGACAGAGGGTAAATGGACAGACTGATAGACAGACGACTAGATAGAGTGGTGATAATAAATGAAGAAATGAAGAAGAAGCGAAAAAAGTGAGATGCTAAAAGGCGAGCAGGTAAACTTGACAGGCAGAGAGAGAGAGGGGGGAGAGGGAGAGAGAGAGCGATATATATATAGAGAGAGCGATAGAGAGAGAGAGAGAGAGGGAGAGAGGGAGAGAGAAAGAGAAAGGGATTGACAGACAGATGAGTCCATAAATAAATAGATTTTGTGTTGTGTGTGTATTTTGACAGTAAAATACAGCCATAGATGTATGAGTATGAATTGTGCATTTTTAGATAAAATATATGACTATATGTGTGTGTGTGTGTGTATATGTATATATTTAGAGAGAGAGAGAGATGTATATATACATACTTGTAAATATACACACACACATAGCTACAAAAGCCATCTCCTTACCTCACACATGCGCATACGCGGACAAGGTCACACCACACAGAAAGATAAATAGATGGATCATGTTTGTTATAATTTCGCCGAGGCTGTTTAAAAGCCGAAAGAATATGTCACTATCTCTCTCTCTCTCTCTCTCTCTCTCTCTCTCTCCCTCTCTCCATACATATCTCTATCACATTCACACTCTATCACTCGCTCACACACAGTGTGTCCACTCCTCCATGTCTGCCTATCTCCCTTTCCCTCACTCTGTCTTGTACGTGTCGCTGGCACGATGTCGTAGAGAGAGCGTTAAACAAGTGTCGAGTCCAAGTGACGAACGAAGCATAAACAAAGTTTGCTTATCAGTTATCAGCGCTGCTTTAGCCTGTTTCAACTTAAAACTTTTACGCCAGTTAAACATGGGATAGCCTATAGGTATCAAGTGACGTCTCCTCCGTTCGTTCTTCGATGTTCATAGCCAGAGCACTTGAGCACGCATTACCTGTTGTTGAGAGATTTCGACATATTAGTTTGTTCACGTGTATGTAAGTATATACATACATACAAACACTTATTCTTACATACATAGGTACATACATACATATATACATGCATACATATATGCATACGTACACATACATACATGCATGCATGCATGCACGCATACATCTGTATATATAAATATATATGCATGTTTGTGGTTGAAAAAGAAAATAACTCGGATAATTTTTGGATAATAACTTTAATCTTGTAACTGGTAAATATGAACCATATTATAAGCCAATGTGGCGGCAAGCTGGCAGAAACGTTAGCACGCCGGGCGAAATGCTTAGCGGTATTTCGTCTGCCGTTACGTTCTGAGTTCAAATTCCGCCGATGTCGACTTTGCCTTTCATCCTTTCCGGGTCGATTAAATAAGTACCAGTTACGCACTGGGGTCGATATAATCGACTTAATACGTTTGTCTGTCCTTGTTTGTCCTCTCTGTGTTTAGCCTCTTGTGGGCAGTAAAGAAATACATATTATAAGCCCAATACAAATCTAAAATATATTAATAATCTGAGTAATCATCCAAAATCAATACAAAACACATTAATTAAAAACATAGAGAAGAGACTTATTTATCTTTCATATAATGAAAAGAACTTCTACAAAATGCTAACTTCTATAATGATGCACATAAAAAACAGGATTTAAGCACAAAATAAAATATCATAGACCTAGTAAATGCATACTTAATGTAGATAGAGAAAACAAAATAATATATTACCCAAATACGATACATAATGGAAAAACTAATGCTACAAATGATAATAAAATAAATGAAGTATAGATAGGACAATAAACTTCAAGATTAATGGCCAATGTTCTAAAAATAGGAAAAAACAATAGCATAAGTGTAGAAGTAAATACTAAAACTAATTATAAACTCATTAAACTTGATATTAAATATGCTAATAAGAAAAGCAAAAAAAAAAAATCCAGTAAAACGGAAATTATAGTATTGATAAGGATATACTTGAAAATTCATAAAAAAATAGACATAATAATATTTATATTTGTCCTCATCTTGTTTATTGTTAACATGTTTCGGGTGATATACTCCCCAGTCTTCTTCATGCGTTCCGGGGAAATTTCGAACCTGGGTACTCATTCCTAAGTTATTTTTCGATCATATTATTATCATTATTTTTCAGGTCACTGCCTGGAATCGAACTCAGAATCTTGGGGTTAGTAGCCCATGCTCTTAACTACTACGCCATATGCCCATGGGCGATTATAGAGTGAATTTTAGGGCTTATAAATCTAATATTTTCCTATCCTTATTTTTATTATTATATTATTATTAATTATTATTATTATTATTATTATTATTATATTATTATTATTATTATTATTATTATTATTATTATTATCATTATTATTCAGGTCACTGCCTGGAATCGAACTCGGAAATTGGGGTTAGGAATAATAATAATAATAATAATAATAATAATAATAATAATAATAATAATAATAATAATATCGAAAAATACCTTAGGAATGAGGACAAATATCCGTCAAATGTAAATAATGTACACAATTCCTCATCTCTCAAATATAGAATTGTAATAGACATAATATAAATAATAAAGTAAGATATACTCCTTGCATAAATTCTGTGAAGCATAATATGGACGAATGTATATCCTAATACAGCAAACACTTTGTTGTTCATCATCCAATTTGCAAGTCAAATTAAAAATAGCACAGTTGAATCCATTTACCGATTAATACAGAAGCATTTAAATAATGATAATAAGTATTGTGAAAAAAAAAACAACATTAATTCTAAATCTATAAGAGTTGGTCATTCCCTATCAAAGAATCTTTTTGCAATTATATCATTAATTAATAATAGAAAACTAGATTCTTTTTATTACAACCGTACCCTTAATGAAAATGGTGGCAGAGTAAATTACAATAATTAAAAGACATATAGCCGATAGTAACTCCCTTCCTAACCCTAATAATAAAATAATAAAAATGAAAACAAATCTATGAACAATAACGTTAATATGAATTGTGATTGTAGGATTAATGACAACTGCAATATTAACAATAATTGTAAACAAGATAACTTAGTATGTGAGTGCAAAGCTAAATCTGAAGGGAAGGAATACCATTACATAGGTTCGACCGAAATTAGATTCAAACGAAGAATCGCAAACCACAATAGTTGATTTAGAAATAGACATGGATGTTAAAAGATAATGGTAAATATTTTATATGATTAAATAGGGGGTTGTTAGCCATGTCATGGCTTACCATATTTCAGATAGAAAATGCCGCTTATGCACCGAAGAGATCTTTCAAATAATAAAATCTAAGCACAGATTATTTTAGATTGTTGACACTACTCAAAATATGTCTTTAGAAAATTTAATTAATTAGGAGATTGATATTAAACTGCAATTTTGTTTGTATAGACATGTTACCACTACTCTGAATATGTCTTTAGAAATGAAAATTATGAGTAGAAATATGATATAAAATAAGTAGTAATAATTTAATCTTATAACATCTAAACGTAAATTGAATGGCTTGGGGAAGATACATATTTTACTTGTAGTGATTAAACTTAATATAATTTAAGAAAATTAAATGAATTTATTAAATAGACTGTAAATGTAACCAAACATTAAGCTATTCTAATTTGTTATTACTAACCTAGATTTAATCTAGAAAATTAAATAAATTTATTGAACAGGTAACAAGTTAAACCTAACATTAAAAACACAGAAACAGTATAACTATGGCTTAATTTAAAAACCAAACAAAAATTAAAATAATTGGAAATAACAAATATAAATAACATATACTATATTATATTATATCATATAATGCTTGAATTTCATTTCAATAATAAGAGAGAACACGAACCTTTACTAGCTATTGAATAAAATAACAACTTTTAATCCAAGCATGGATATTAACCATGCAAGGATATTAGCATAAATAATAATAAAAATAATATATACCTCATTGCATTATGTAATATTTAAATATATACTTAATAATAATAATAATAATATAATAATAATAATAATAATAATAATAATAATAATATTAATGAGAATTGGCATTCACTAATTAACCAAATAATATATATTGTAATTTCAATACAAATTTTAGGAAGATATAAATTAAAATTTAAGTATAATTAGTATAACTTAGTATAAATGTGCTAACAAACCTAACATAATATAATTATAAATATTATGTTAGATTATACACTACTTAAAAATCAGTTTAATAGTGATGGTAATAATAAAATTGAATATTGATCCCTATTTATTAACTGTATAACATTATACATTTTAATTTTTAATTTAGATAAAAATATTATATATCTATCAATGAAATCAATTTTGATGACGTAATACACCAAATAAATCCACGTAATAATTATAAATGTATAGAGTAAGCCCAAATATGAATATTAAGTACACCATCCCGACATATATCTAAATATATAAATGTATAATCCTATAATATAATAACTAGTAATAAATATACTCATTAATATAATTACTTTGATAATCTTTCAATAATATACGCTTAAGATCTAATGAAATAAATTCAGAGCGAAATTTCTATATACACACGCACGCACAGATACCACACACACATGTATACTAATACATGAATAGATAATATATACGCATACACACGCATCCATGTGTATAAATATAGAAACAACATTCATAATCGCAAAAGTTTTAAACATACTTTTTTATCTCAATATAAATGATATATAATTAATTAACCCCTCACCATAATGAATGCATACTTGAGAACCAATATAACTTAGGAAGAAAACACACACACACATATGTATATGTATATGTATATATATATATATATATATATATAATATACACGCACACAATATACATAACGAAGGCATCCATACATGGTTAATATATATATATATATATATAATATATATATATATATATATTATATATATATATATATATAAAAGCACACACGTATACACACATGTACATGGATTTATTTCAGTTTATCTCACCTTCGTGCATTCAATATTATCGTATTTTATTTCTGCTTTATTTACTATATGTTTATTCTATTTTTACTTATTATTTTCATTTTTATTTTATTTATTATTTTAATTTTTATTTTTGTCTTTATATTTTTTATATTTCGATTTTATTTTATTTCATTTTTATCGTACCTTTACTTTATTTCTGCTCATACATAAATCAATCTATACACCTAAAGAAGCAAATTGGAAAAGAACATTTATACCAGTACACATACATATTGACATACATACTTGTTGCGTGTGTGTGTGTGTGCTTGTGTGTGCTTGTGTGTGTGTGTGTATGTGTGTGTATATATATATATATATATATGTGTATGTATGTATGGCTTCCTGATGAGGACGAGACCAAGATGAGAATGTTCAAATTACAACAGCATATACTTACTTCCTGCCAGTCAGATACTGTGGTATCCTCTGCTTATAGTATGTTGCTGTATAGGTGAGTCGTAAAGAGACTATCGTATGTATTATCAGCTTTGTCACATTACAAAAGAAGGTAACAATTCCGACAAATTAACGTCAAATTTCCGTTTGCGAAGCATTCCCCCGAGAAACGTTAAATAACAGCTATTTGATTGTACACAAATACGTAGACATTAATGCAAGTTAATCCGTTTTGGTGTAATTGGATTTAAAGTGCTGTTTGGGAATATTTTCCAAGCATTTTAGTAACAGAATCAAAAATGTTTTGTCCTTTGAAGTCAAAGAATTCGAAGTGAATTAATACGAGGGATAAGTTTTATCGAAATCGCATTGTTTTTGGATTTGCAAGTGATTCAGCTACAGAATGCTGGAAAATAGCATCAAACAACATTTACATACAAACACACATACATACATATATACACATACATATATATTTATATACACATACATATATATAAATACACATGTATATATAGATATATATATATACAGACATATATGCAGTATATATGTATGCGTATACATACATGTACATACGTATGTCTGTATGTACACGTGTGTGTGTATATATATATATATATGTATCTATAAATATATATATATATATATGTATATGTATGTATATGTATATATATATATATATATATATATATATATATATATATATATATATATATATATATAATATAATAAATTCAGGGTGAATACTTGATAATGTAAGCACCTGTATATGCCAGCTAGTGGCATAGGTGATAGGATATATGTATCAAATGAAGTAAAAGAAAAAACAGGACGCAAAGGATTTTGCGGTACATATGTTTCGGGCTTTATTGAACAACTTATTCTTATATCAATGTATAATTGATATAACAGATAGATCAAAAGCCTTCTTCAGCCGCGTACAATTGCCACACCAAAGTCTTGTATCACATTATAACAGGTTTGAGAAAAAGTTTGAGAAAAACCGAGTTTCATTGGGAAAGTAAATCCTCATAGGCGTACATGGTATTGCTAGACTCCAAAACAAATCGTTCATACCGTTTTTTCACTCGATATAGAATGAATACTGGGTAGATTACTTCATATAAGGGAAGGAATTGGATGTTGAGAGAAAGAGGAAAGGAGGGGAAGGGGGTGAAACTTTAATGAAGTTGGGATCACAAAAAAGAAAAAATATATATATGTTGGATCTTCTGTCGAAAATGATGTGTAAGTGTTCGATAATGAGGGCAGAAGCAACTCCGACAAACTTGAAATAATAAGATGAGGGCAACATTCAAACAAATCATCCGTTAAACTGGAAAGTTACAGGATATAGTATGGCATCCACACAAAAGCACACTATCCAGAGATAAGAACCCTACAATATACTTAATTTGTTTTCATTATTTACGATTTAAGCATGTTCAGATAAAAATTCTACAATGAAGTTAAGTTTTTTATCGTTATTTACAATTTTAATATGCTCAAAGAATTTTATCTAATTTGATGACTACGCGTATAGATTCCTAGTCTTGAAAGTGTTTTGGACAGTCGATTGCAAGTTGCTCCTGTCAGACTTATGTTACTTTGCGCAGCATGGGAGCAGAGAACTCGATTTCAGACAATGCCATTGCTTCATCCTTCTTTTAATATTGAATAGCTCGGTTGTGGTATTTTAGTCTTGCTAGGGGCCTACTCTCTTTATTTAAATACCCATAAGACTTCCACTCAATTTCCGTCTTGTAAATTCACTCAAAAAGCATTGAGAAAATGGGGCTTTAGTAAGAGACACTTAACCAAGATGCCGCGTGGTGGGATTGAACCCGTAATCAAGTGGCTCCAAAGTGAGACTATACATGCACACAAACACACAGATTGGCTTACTCACATTCACACTTTTAATGACATAGAGACTCACACACACACATACACACACACACACATACACACACACACATACACATGTACACACACAGCGCGTTGATACATCCACTATCACACACACACAAACACACATGCAAACATACACGTACGCACCCTGAAATATAATACACATGTTGAAACATGTAATTAGTCCCGTCAAGCACGCATGCTTAGTAAACACCGGGCACATGCACGCATGCGCACACTTATCTAAATTTAATCGCTAGACTTATATACACACAGCTATCATTTATATATATGATTACACACACACATAGCATTACACACATTACACACACACATAGCATTAATATAAATATATATGTATATATATGTGTATATATATAAACATTTATATATTAACATATACTTAAGCAGGCTTACCAACCACATGGTTCCGGGTTCAGTACCACTGCGTGGTACCTTGGGCAAGTGTCTTCTACTATAGCCTCGGGCCGACCAAAGCCTTGTGAATGGATCTGGTAAACGGAAACTGAAAGAATCCCGTCGTATATATATATATATATATATCTAGGCAAATTAATAAAATATATACATACAGTATTAGATATGTACATATATACACAAGGATACTACATGAGTACCTATATCGCTAATGATAGAAGTCAAAAAATACTTCGGTACCACCGAATAGTCACAAATCTATTACAGACAAGATAGGAAAAAATATCAGTGAACAATAATAATGTCTTACCTCAAATGGGTCAGAACAAGTTTTTAAGGTAAGACATTATTGTTCTGACCCAAGACATTATTGTTCTGACCCAACATGTTCTGACCCATTTGAGGTAAGACCCTTGTGTATATATGTACATATCTAATAGTGTATGTATATATTCTATTAATTTCCCTGTACGGCTGATAATTCGCTTACC
>NC_043009.1:43884421-43889421 GCF_006345805.1 Octopus sinensis
AAAACTATATATAAAAATGGCATATATATATATATTATATATATATATATATATATAATATGGTGTGTGTGTGTGTGTGTGTGTGTGTGTGTGTGTGTGTGTTGTGTGTGTGTGTATGTGCGTGTGCGTGTGTAAAGTATATATGGGTGTGTATATCTATATGTGTATCTCTCTGTATTTGTCTTTGCCCTACTACCGCTTGAAAACCAGAGTTTGTTTGTTTACGACTCTGTAACTTAGCGGTTTGCTAAAGAAACATAGACTTTAAAAAATAAGCACTGGAGTTTATTTGCTTGACTTAATCCCTTCATGGCCATGTCCCGGTATGGCTGCAGTCCAATGAATGAAGCGAGCAAAAGATAAAGAATAAATATATAACAGGTAGTGCTGAAGCATGACTTTGACCTTCATGGGTAAAACAAACTAAATATAGTATGGAGCACAAACAAAAAATATATACCGCCTGTGTGTGTGTGCAAAGACACACACACACATACACACACACACACACGCACACACACACAAACACACACACACACATATATATATATATATATATATATATACAAGTTCAACTGCACAGCCAACGGAACTGAATCGCAATGTTGTGTCCTCCACTAGGTTACTTAAAATTCCTTTAATATTATACTTTTCTTATTTCTTTATTGCCCACAAGGGGCTAAACACAGAGGGGACAAACGAGGACAGACAAACGGATTAAGTCGATTACATCGACCCCAGTGCGTAATTGGTACTTAATTTATCGACCCCGAAAGGATGAAAGGCAAAGTCGACCTCGGCGGAATTTGAACTCAGAACGTGACGGCAGACGAAATACCGCTAAGCATTTTGCCCGGCGTGCTATCGCTTCTGCCAGGTCGCTCGCCTTATACTTTTCTGGTAAAGATACATGCATCTATGACGTATGATACAATACACACATGCACAGCCAGCCAGTCAGCCAGTCAGCCAACCAGTCAACCATGCATATGGAGTTAGATACTGAGTTTTATGCATGCAATGTGCAATCATAGTTTATATACATTAAGTCTATACTTATCTGATATATTACTGGTCTATCTATCTATCTATCTATCTATCTATCTATCTATCTATCTATCTATCTATCTATCTATATCTATCTATCTATCTATCTATCTATCTATCTATCTATATACATACTTATTTAGTTTTGTAATAATGAAACTGATGACAATCTGATGTACGCTAAATTCAAGCATACAGGATACCATATGAGATGGTATACAAAAATAATATTGTGGAAAATCGAGAGAAATCATTTTCTGGCGCAACATTGATATTTTGTTTATATACACATATATACATGCATTCAAATATACATAGTTTTGTATTTCTATCTATCTATCTATCTATCTATCTATCTATCTATCTATCTATCTATCTATCTATCTATCTATCTATCTATCTATCTATCTATCTATCTATCTATCTATCTATCTATCTAGCAATATGTCTCGACGATTAAAAAATTTGGTTGGGAAAATCTTTTTGAGCTCTCAAGTATATTGAGGCAGTGATTAGCGTATTATATTTCTCAACATGTCTGAAGGAATGTATATGCCGAGTACATCTAGCCTTCAACGTGTTGACAGTCAGACAAATAAAACAACTGTCATGTTCTTTCTGAGAAGTTTAAATGTATATATTAAATAATATCTTGTAGCTTGATACAATTTACCTCTCCGTGTGACCCTCATAATCGTGAAACTACTAGCTACGATGAAGGAATAATATCAGCTTTTGATAAAAAACAAAAATATGTGTACAGTACCTGTTTGTATTGAGTACTTCTATATTTTAGTTATATATTCAAGCGCAAACAAAATCAAATACATACCTATATATGAATGTGTGTTTGAGTCTGAGAGCAAATGTGTCTGTGATTGTGTGTGAGTACGTGTGTACATACGAACCATACACACTCACCCTTGCTTTCTTTTTACCTCTTACTCGCATATATGTATGTGTGCGTATGTATGTGTGTGTGTATATTCATATACATATATGTATGTGTGTATACACACACACGCACACACACACGCAAACGCACACACACACTCACACACACACACACATACACACACACACACACACACACATTGCACTTAAGAAACATAATACTATGAGCACATACATGTCACACTAAAAGCAAATAAAAGTGAAACCGAAAAAATTGTTTGCGGATATGACATTGGAAACCGTAAACTACAGGATGCATGAGCTGATAGCAGACTATAGAATGAAAGTCCAAGAAACTGCACTGCAAATCTGTCATTACGTGAGAGTAGGCTGCAAGAGTTTAATGAACTGTTTGATAAAAAATTAAATGCTTTACGCGACTGACGTCATCAGCTTAATACGTCTCTTACTGCAGACGTCAGACTGAGACAATACTGCAGACGATATTGCAGACAACATTGCTTTGCATTGACTTTTGATACAGACGTTATTGTAGTAGTTGTTTTCATCCTCACGTCAGCCCAAATTGAACAGAGTGACTTATGACAAAAGGCGTCCCCAACCTGACCATCCTGTTTCTATTTTTAAAGTTTAGACATAGTCAATGTAGAATTACGCTATTCAATGCCTTCTCTCATTTGTTTGTTTTTGACGGGAGAATGTGATATGAGAATAATTTAGCTGTCTTTCTTGTAGTTCGAATGGTCACGTGAAAGCTTCGCCGTTGTTTCATATATCAAAAAGGAGATACTTGAGATTAAAATTATAAGAATGAACTGGGAAACATGGATGTTCTAGAAGGTATTGTACTGCATAGAACCTGCCTATGTCATAGTGTCGTATTGAAGTTTATGTATAAGTCACTTAATTCCTCAATCGCACAATTTACTATACACAGGCATTAAGAGATAGGAGCAAAAACCTTCGGATCTGAGGTATTTCTTAGTCCAGTAACGAAACACCATCAATCATCATGGGCCTTACTATTGAATCTGTAATCTAGTTCGGATAGTAAACTACTTGTTATGGCTAGAATTAGTTGTTCATATTGATTCTTTGCGAGACACAGTAGGGTGTTTCTTTTGGTTTGGTTTTAGCGACAGCCAAGACACATTCCTTTCTGGCAGGAGTGGTGGTTGTTTTGTTAAACGATAGGGTAAGAAGTATATCGTGTGCTTCTTTCTTTGAAAATGATTTGGTCATAATGAAAGACTAAACCAAAATAATACTAAGCAGATTTTGTTCTATCTTGAGATAGGTCATTTTGCTAATGATAAACACTTTCACTGGTTCTATTTCCCTTTTTTATTTGTCAATTTTTAAAATCATGTAGCCGATTGTTTGATGAAACGTTCGTTTAATCAATCAAACGGTTAAGTATTTCAAACTTCTTTCGTCGTTATCCATGCCTTCAATACTGACATGACCCATTTGGCAAATATAAAGTGAAACAGAACAAGTGCGTGTGTTTCTTATTTGGATGCTGACCCCCCCGAGATACAACAAAATATGTCTCAACACACAAGTTGACATCGAGAATCTTGCAAACCGGGTACGACAACGAAATTCGAAGCAGAATTTTAGAGAGGACACAGAGACCATTCCGTGCTAAAAACATAAAATCGAATACTTATGCAGGTATTTTGTCACTTTCGGAAAACATACGCCACAATTTTGGATTGATAAGTCAGAAAAGTAGAGAGAATTAGCGAAAAGAGCTATCATTATAAAACCAGAGTGAACTAAGTTGGTGGGCTGGCAGAATCGTTAGAGCGTTGGACAAATTGCTGGGGTTATTTTTTCCAGATCTGTACGTTCCGAGTTCAAAATTCACGTCCCACGCTATTTCTTTTTCCGTGTTCTTTTTCTCTTTAAGTTTTTCTTACTTTACAACTTTGATTATACCGACTTCTGAACATGCTTCAGCAATGGTTCCATGGCATTTTTTACAAACTACTCTAAGCTGTTTTTCTCTGCTTCTACACATTCCTGGCAACTGATCAAACTTCTACCATCCTTTCTTCTGGACAGTACAGCCTAACAGTATCACACTTGGGATGAAATGCTCCTTGCACTATTATTATTATTGCCTTTCATCTTTTGGAATCAATAAAATTAGTGCCAGTTGAACACTGGAGTCAAAGAAATCGACTAGCACCTCCCCACAAACTTCAAGCTTTGTGCTTATAATAGGAAGGATTATTATTATTATTATATTATTATTATTATTAGACCAAGAAAGGGCGCTTGATACCCGAAGTGTCAGCTAGCGCTCACAGCGCTCTGCTAGTCGGTCAATGCAGTCGGTAGCAGCTCCACTATGGAGTTCTACAGGAGATTAGTATTTTTATCGAGGCACCATCTCCATCAAAGTAGTCCGCCAAGGCGGCTGAGGCCTTGCTCCCCTGGTTTTGAACTCAGAGTGGTCCTTCTCATAGGCTTTTTGCCATTCAAGGTTAACGAGTACAACCTATCCGGAGCACTGGTTATTTGAAAACGCCAGATGCTCGCCTTTTCCCACTCTTCTCCTATTGGATTGGTGGTGGAGTCCGGCTTGACTGGCCGGGGATCAGTGTTGCGCAGACCATTGGGGCATTTTATAAGTAATGGATACTGAAATCTCCTCACCACCCCGGCATTGGCAGAAGAGAAAAAAGTATAAGAGAGAAAATAGAGAGAGAGAGAGAGAGAGAGAGAGAGAGAGAGAGAGAGAGAGAGAGAGAGAGAGAGACAAAGAGAGAGATAGGTTGATAGAAAATGAATGAAAGGAAAAGGAAAATAAGATCAACTAGGGAGGAATAAAGACAGAACGAGTTCGGTATATTCCATTCAGATCGACGGCGAGAATAGAACTGCTTAGGAGTGGTTGCAAAAACGGAAGTGAGGTAGATATTGGACATAAGAGATTATTATTATTATTATTATTATCACTACATCTTTTCTGTTTTCTTTCATATTTCTCTAGCGTGTCAAAGTTGAGAAGACGGCGTTGATTAAAC
>NC_043009.1:43894421-43900984 GCF_006345805.1 Octopus sinensis
GTGAGTAATAATTGTTTTTAAGTTTGGAAGCGGATGTATTTTGTGTGAAATTTGTACCAAAAATGATTCACACAAAGGATGCAAAAATGATGCGAAGAACAATATATAAATATACATACAGGTCGCATGTATATACAAATAATTCGTATTCACTACAAGGAAGCACACACATTATACTTATAATATATACATCTATATAAGGCGGCGAGCTGGCAGAAACGCTAGCACGTCGGGTGAAATACGTAGCCGTATTTCGTCTGCCGTTACGTTCTGAGTTCAAATTCCGCCGAGGTCGACTTTGCCTTTCATCCTTTCGGGGTCGATTAAATAAGTACCAGTTACGCACTGGGGTCGATATAATCGACTTAATGCGTTTGTCTGTCCTTGTTTGTCCTCTCTGTGTTTAGCCCCTTGTGGGTAGTAAAGAAATAGGTATTTCGTCTGCCGCTACGTTCTGAGTTCAAATTCCGCCAAGGTCGACTTTGCCTTTCATCCTTTCGGGGTCGATTAAATAAGTACCAGTTACGGACTGGGGTCGATGTAATCGACTTAATCCGTTTGTTTGTCCTCACTGTGTTTAGCTCCTTGTGGGTAGTAAAGAAATAGGTATTTCGTCTGTCTTTATGTTCTGAGTTCAAATTATGCCGTGGTCGACTCTGCCTTTCATCCTTTCGGAGTCGATAAATTAAGTATCGCCTGGTCCCCCTCCACCCAAATTATGGGCCTTGTGCCTTGAGTAGAAAAGAATATATATATTTACATATATTTGTATACATGTGTATATGTATAGACACACAAGCACACACACACACACACACACACACACACACACATATATATATATATATATATATATATAAATAAATAATATGGGTGGCTAAATCGTAATTTTACAGTTTAAAGGCAAAAATATATATGTCACTAAAGTGAACAATATCACTAATCCGCACCAATATTGCTAGAAGTTAGAGTCAAAATCTCACTAGCCAACAAAAGCACTCTCTTAATGAGCTTTAGGTTGTAAAATTGCGAATTAGCCACCCCATATTATCTATAATTTTCACTTTTTTCGTTTTTGAAATCGGCGTATGATCTCAACGGAAATCTTATAAGCTGACAGCGCGAGATGAGTTCAACCCTAGGCCTCCTCTTTGAGAAACACTGATTTAACCTAATATTGAGACACCAGCAAAAGAAGAAATAAAGAAGAAAAAATATTTTATTCACAACAAATATGCAACAGAAGAATTTAAAGTACCAGTAATGATAAGGCTGTTGACTGGGAGAACACAAACATGGTTTAAACAGTAAGCTTGGCAGGAAAGAAACGTGCCTTTAAGCAGTACAAAAAAACCCAAATAAATGGAAAGTGCAGTTATGTACAGGTTGACAGAAGAAAAGGAGGAAAAAAAAGGCTTTATCGATCGCATTCTCACTTGGAATCGATTTTTGTAATTTTTTCAAGACTTATACAAGCCCTGATACCGTCGGTATCTTCATATCAAATTTGAACGCAATCGGATGGAAGATGCCCGAGATCCTAGAAGACACACAGACAGACAGGCAGAACGGATTTTATATAATAGATATACACACGCACACACACACACACACACCACACACACACCACACATACATATACATATAATGTATATACACAAAAACACACACACACACATACACACACACACGCACACGCACACGCACACACATACACACACACACACACACACACACACACACACACACACATATATATATATGTTCGGGGAGAGAGGAGATAAAAAAGAAACAGCTCATAGAATGAACAGGTATGTGTTTCACAATAAAATCTAACAGCCCTGTTGATTGATCAAGTGTAACAAAATAAAGCTTTGTTGAAATATAGAAGAACACGACTATCAATGCCGTAACATTATTACAACACCTGTAGTAGCACCTGGACACTTAATTCAGATGTTTAGCTCAAATCTATTTTCACCTGTTCCTGAAATGTCAAATAAATCATACTACAATACTTCAATAAACAAATGTATAAGATTTCCGCAATAATAACAATAATAATAATAATAATAATAATAATAATAATAATAATATAATAATAATAATAATAATAATGATAATAATAATAATGGTTTCTTTATTAACCACAAAGAATGTGTGTGTGTATATATAAGTGAGTGTTTTGCGTAGGCACAAGACCTGAAGCTTTATGGGAGAGATATAATCGATTGACCCCACCCCCGTTCTTGTTTCCTTTCATAGTGCCCCGCAAATCGATCACTTCCCCCTCCCTCTATCCGTCTATCCGTACATATCTACACTTAAACGTACATGCAAACATATGTCTGTGTAAGGGACAGAGAAAGGGGGGGGACAAAGTCGTTTTCGGCGGAATTTGAGCTCAGAACATAAAGCAAAACGAAATGCCGTTAAGTATTTTGTCCAAGGTGCTGACGATTCTGCCAGCTCGCCATAACAACAACAACAACAATAATAATAATAAGATACTAGTGATGATCGGTGCGTTGGGCTCAATCCCATTGAAACTTCAAGACTTCTTAAGGTAGCTGGAAATCCCATGGAAGATTGATGTCTTACAAAAAGCAGCCTTGTTGGGCACGGCGCATATCTTAACGAAAGTATTATTTGTCTGAGGTCCTTGTTGTGACTTGACAGATGACTAAAGACTCCGGTGCATTTTTACCTACACTGTATTACGAAGGAATAATAATAACGATAATAATAATAATAATAATAATAATAATAATAATAATATTAATAATAATAATAATAATAATAATAATAATAATCATAATAACTGCCCTGATGCAGTACCAGACAGTGGCTCTCATGGTTTCTGATCTTATCTCATTGGAAGTGTTATCATGTACATTGTTTTGTCTTGGTATAAAAGATGGGCTACAGCAAATATTCTGCTCAATACCACAGATTTGCTTGTCAGTTATTTGACCTTAACCAGTTGAGCATGTCCCTTAGTGGCTGACGATATGTGCATCTCTGATCACGAGCAGAAGTAGTGGGGGAGCATCATAGCCATGTGTTGAGAGGGATTCTTTGGGGTTTGAATAGTTCACCTCTGGAAACATGGGTGGTTCTTTCAACATCCTTAAACAACCCTTATTCAGGGACCGTTTGAGCGGTATGGGCTACTCAACCTGAAGAAAATTCTAACTGGGCCCCACCTGCAAGGTCATGTGCTGTTTATCTTGATATGATATCATCAATGTCGCGCACATATGGTTGTGATGCATGTGCCTGGTGTACCCTTATCAGACGGGTAGTCATGATGGGTATATTGGGCTTCGTATATTTTACCCCAGTGTCACTTTGATGGCATGCACTGCTCTCTCACTCAATAATAATAATAATAATAATAATAATAATAATAATAATAATAATAACGACTCCTTTATTAACCATAAGAGTTTACATTAAGGAAAACATTATGGACAGTACAGGACAAAACAAAAGAATGTGTATGTATGTGTGTGTGTGAGTTTGTTGTGAAGGTTTTACGTGTAAACAAGACTAACAAAATAATAATAATAATTCATTTTATTATAGCCACAAGGCCTGAAATTTTGGGAAAAGGGGTTTGTCAATATATCGGCCCCAGTGTTAAACTGGGACTTTATTTATCTCGTAAGGATAAAAGGCAAAGTCGACTTCAGCGAAATTTGAACTCAGAAGTAGTGTTTCTCAGGATTTTGTGTGGCGTGCTTACGATTCTGTCAGCCCGCCGGCTCAATACAAAGAAGAATAACAATAATAATAATTGACCATGTTATTTCTTCTTTCCAACTATTTTTTTTATGTTCTTTTTTCTCTTCCTGAATTCTAGTTTCGATAACTTTTTTGATATTTCTAACCACAGACATTATTCTTTCTTCACTATGTACGTAAGCTTTTCAAACCCGGTTTCGCATTACTTGATGGTATCTCCTGCGTTTAGAAATCTTCTTCCTCCTTCCTTTCTTGGTAGGTTAAGCCTTTCATTATTACTTTCAGACTAGTGTGTGTTGTCCTTTGTGACGTAGTTTCTGTTTCTGTTTCATAAGAAAAGAGGTTCGACTTCGTATTAGTGGCTGCGATGGTGGATAATAGCAAATAGATACCAGAGTAATTAAGAAAATTGAGAAATATCAAGACTTAAGATGAAGAGATAATAGAAAATTAAGGTGACAATTCTCTGTGGCAGTTGGTGCACCAGACACAAAAACGAAACTGCCGAGAGACTGGAGAATATTGGAATCGAGACTTATTGTTAAATTATTAATAGCTTCGTTAATAATGAATAAGGATGATGATAATATATTTCTAATTTTGTCTTCAGAGAGAGAGAGAAAAAAAAGAACCATTCCGATTGTCTCTTCGTCGAAGCATGTTGATTGAAAAATTTGATTGTATTGAGTCATCCCATAAGTAATGCGGTTTTTTTAATACTTCTTTTATTTTTCAAAATTAGGATAAAGTTCTATTTTAATCTAAAATATACTCTCCTTCATTTTCTACAATGCTCTTCCGTCTATCCGGTAGAATTGCATGGTCCCTCTTCCAAAATTCACTTGTCCATGACGGAAAATAGTCCTCCACTTCTGTTCTAACCACGTCTACAGAATTCATATTTTCCCGTTCAAATGATTTTGAAGACTGTGGAATAAAAGATATTCAGATTTGGTAATGTCCGGTGAATGTGGTGGGTGGGTGGGGTATCGTTTCCAATTCAATCTGCTCCAGCCTTTGGAATGTCATCCTTGCTGTATGTGGTCGAGCATTATACTGATGGAAGACCACCTTCCGTCTTGAAACCAAAGATGATCGTTTTTCTTCTAGCGCCGACTCATGTCACTCAAGCTGCTTGCAGTAGATCTCCTTTGTTATCGTTTGGTTTGGGTTTAAAAGTTCAAAGTGGACTAAACCTTTCATATACCACCAAATAAAGAACAACACCTTACGTGGGTGAAGACCTTCTTTGGCCTGGGGTGCCTGTGTTTCTCCTTTCCTTACCCAATATCTTCGGCACTTGACATTTTTATAGAGAGCCCTTTTCTCGTTACTAGTCACTATTCGATCCAAAAAGGGTTCATTCATGAGACATGACAGCAAAGAATAGCACACATTCACTCTCTGCGCAAGATTAGACTCGGAAAGTTTGTGAGGTACCCACTGACCCAGTCTGCTGACTTTTCCAATGGCACGCAGGTGTCGAATAGTTGAATGACCAAAGCCAAGCTTCTCTGCTAGTTCCTCAACAGTCACGATGGAATTTTGTTCCACCAGGATTTGCAGAACGTCCTCGTCGATCTCTACACACCTTCCAGGATGAGGCTCGTCTTCTAGGCTGTAGTTTCCGGCTCGGAATTTCTGGAAGACACTGGATTACGTTTATTGTCTGATCCCTATATACTGCATTAATATTCCTTGCACTTTCCGTTGCGTTGTTGCCTTTATTGAACTCATAAAGCAAAATATGTCGAATATGCTCCTTCGTTACTGCCATTATAGCTTTGAAAAAAATATCTATTAAAATCGAACTGCACTCTTCAAAATTTGCACTAAGAATAAGGACAAGGTAAAATTACTACCTCTTTTTATAGCAAATTGATGCAGGTAGTTTATCCCGTCTCTCTCCGACTTTTAGTTCCTGCAACTGAAAAAACTGCATTATTTATCGGGTGACTCAAGAGATTACTTGAGATTTTCTCTCCTTCTCAATTGGCGCCGGTTACATTCGCCGCTAGGTGTTTCTTTACTACCCCTCTGAACGAAATCAATTTTGATAAATCAAGAATTTCTCTTGTACTGTATTTCGTATTAATCTTTCTTTGTTTTGATATCCAACTTCATGTTACTGGCGGCCAATCAAAGCTGTTATTCTTTCTCTCCTAATTTGTATGTGAGTATGTATGTGTGTATGTATATATGTATGTATGTATGTATGTATGTATGTATGTATGTATGTATGTATGTATGTGTGTATATACGCGTGTACGTGTGTTTGTATGAGTGTGTATGTGTGTGTTTGTGTGTATGCGATATATATATATATAATATAATATGGTATAATGCAAACACACATACACACGCACACACACAGAATGATGCGGTTATTCAACACATGGGTGTATGATATATATGCTTGTGTATATGTGCATGCACACATTCAGGTAAAACATCCACGTATACTCTTTAATCTTTCTCTCACAAACACATACATTTACAATTGTTGTTTACAAATAAATAATTTGATATTGTCTATACAGAAAGAAGTTTTTTTTTAGGAAATACTAGGGTACATAACGGAATACAGTATATGTGTATTTAAGTATATATGTGTGTGTATATATATATATATATATATATATAAATATATATATATCAACAATTGAGGGTAAAATTAATTAATTAATCAATTTCACCAAGTGTTCAGTATGTAAAAGGACCATTTAAGGCGAATTCAAAATATTACATTATATAATTAGGGCTTAGTAAAATAAATCCAAATTAAGAAATTTTGAGCTGACGAAAGAAATGCTGAT
>NC_043009.1:43901084-43948584 GCF_006345805.1 Octopus sinensis
GTGGAAATATTTTGGTGGGGGCGTGGATTACTTCAGAATGGGGTGTAACTAACAATCAAATAAATTTGCAATAATGTTTCAATTAAAACTGCTTTTGAGTGAATATATATATATATATACACACAAATATATATATATCTACACACACACACACACACACACACACACACACACACACACACACACACACACACACAGACACACACACATATATATATGAAGGGTTAAACAGAGAGAACAAAACAAAGAAAAAGTTAGACGGAAGCAGAGCAAACGGGAGACTAGACACGGTACACGGAATATTCGTAGTTGAATTTTTCTTGTCAGTCAATGAACCAAAATATCATCGTGATTTCGTGCCATTATCATTGAGACCACTCAATTCTGGAGGTGCCAGTGCTGTTATTAAGCTACTGAGAGAAAGCTAGCGAATATATACTGAGACAGAAACAAACAAGACATTATATAAATACAACAGACGAAGAATTATGCATATATAACAGCACGAAGCCTTACGGATATATACAACAGAGGAAAAATAATAATAATAATTATACAAATACAACAGAAAACGATTTGCAGCTATCAAACGAACTAAGTGCAGTAGCGCAGGGTGAAATGGAATAAGTCCTAATGGACGCATCAGGAACCCAGACCAGCATGACCAGTTTGGTCAAAGGACAACACCACCTTCACTGAACATCGGTCACGTGGAAGGGTAGAGGAAGAATATATATATAGAAAGAATAGGATACACAGAGAGAGAGAGAGAGGAGAGAGAGAGAGAGAGAGAAAGAGAGAGAGAGAAAGAGAGAAGGAAGGAACAGAGGAGTGGAGAAACAGAGGGAAAGAGAGAGAGAGAGAGAGAACGTTGTCTGTTCAACCCTTGATACATCCATGTAGCGCAACGCACACCCTGGTTGTTTATGTGTGGGCATATATGTCTATATATATGTATATATATATATTGATAAAAACGGTAAGATAACATATATATATATATATATATATATATATAATACACACCATATATATATATATATCATATATATATATATATATATATATATATATATATATATATAATATATATATATATATATAATATATATATATATAATATATATATATTATAATAATATGCATATAATCACAAAACCAATATTATACGACCCATATTAATTACTGCCTCGCCTATCTCTTTTTGAATAATACGGTTATAACACACTAGGGTATAGGAGTGGAAATGTTGATCAGAAGGCTGAGTCAAAAATATCTGGCAAAGTGTATCACATTAATGCACACTATCGAATCTATCTATCTATCTATCTATCTATCTATCTATCTATCTATCTATCTATCTATCTATCTATCTATCTATCTATCTATCCACATATACACATATGTACAATTATATACATACACACACGTTTGCGTGTGTGTGTGTGTGTGTGTATACATATATATATGTACACATACGCACACATATGACAGAAGTAAATAGACGCCCCATAAATCATCGTTTTATATTTATTCTAACTTGTAAAGGTTTATATATAATTTTAACACACTCACCGGTAAAATTTCCACTTATTCCTTATTTTTATTTTCCTAAAATTTTCGCAAGACTATTGAAAAGGTTGCAAGACGCAACGAAAATTTTCGGAAAATAAAAATAAGGAATATAAGTGGAAATTTTACCGGTTAGTGTGTTAAAATCATAAGGCACAAAAAGAAAATGACTCTCCCCAGACACAACAGACTATGTGTGTATATATATATATATATATACATTTCCCTCACCTGCCTGGAACTCCATATTCCACAACATAGCGAAGACATGACACGATATAGGTAAAGAAATTTGAGAAATTTGAAAAGAAAATACGAAACCGGTTATTTCTCTAAAAACTATGTTACTATACGCAAATTTTTCTAACATTTTTCTAACATAATGACTTAAATATATTCTTTAACCATATAACACAAGCCTTCTGTAGATTTCACTCTTTTTTGTTATATATATATATATCGATGTGTGTGTGCGTGTGTATATATGTATGTATGAGTGAGTGATATATACTTTGCCCGATCATGGTGATGCACACATATTTTGGGGAACATCAAAGTGAGTGGAGGTGCAAAAATAATTGAGAAACAACGATCGAAATTTTAGTGGAATCTTGAAAACCCCTCCCAAATATCATGATTTAACAATTTGCTTGTTTAATTAGTATCAACCAATTATAAACACGATGATACATGATAGTTCAGCTTGTTATAGTGTAGTGTTTTGGCCAACTAAAATAGTTGTCTATCACTCTATTATACTGTTCATTTCTATACGTAAATGTGTTAGATTCCCAGTTAGACCAATCGATATTATGCCATCGTATCGGTGTAAATATTTGCAACTATTACCACATTATCATTGCTCGCATGTTTATGTGGCAGAGTCAGTTGACTCATAAATGTATCAGTTGACTTGAGCTACAGTTGAACTTAATAAACAACATGTGTACTGAGTAAAGGTAATGAGAGAACCTTTAAATGGTCACTCAACCTGCCAGAAGTGACAACCAAATCTCCTTCAAATCACACTGTATCTTTTTATATAATGAAGGATCCGTTGTATTAAATAGGCCTAAGCACACTATGCCTAGACAAACATAAAAAAGGGACGAAAATAGAATCTGAACGACTAGGGCTCTTTCCTTCACAATTTGAACATAACTATAACCACCAAGAGTAGTATCGCCACAACAATGCGTTCTCGAGTACTACAATCACGAAGACAACGGCAACGAGGACTGCCATAACCATCATCATCACCACCAAAAATAATACAACCATCACCGCCTCCACCAACATACAGTAATCACCATAAACATAAAAAAATAAGCAATACCGATAGCAACACGACTATCCTTTTCTTTTCAAGGCGCAAGGCCCTAAATTTTTGGGGAGGCGGCTAGTAGATTAGATCGACCTCAGTACACAACTGGTACTTAATTTATCGACCACGAAAGGATGAAAAGCAAAGTCGACCTCGGCGGAATTTGAACTCAAAACGTAAAGACAGACGAAATACCTATTTCTTTACAACCAACAAGGGGCTAAACACAGAGAGGACAAACAAGGGCAGACAAACGGATTAAGTCGATTATATCGACTCTTGGTGCGTGACTGGTACTTATTTAATCGACCCCGAAAGGATGAAAGGCAAAGTCGACTTCGGCGGAATTTGAACTCAGAACGCAGCGGCAGACGAAATACCGCTAAGCATTTCGCCCGGCGTGCTAACGTTTCTGCAACCTCACCACCTAGCAACACGACTATCATCGCCAAGACGACGACCAGCAGCAGCAGCAGCAGCACTACCCCCCCACCGCCCCAACAACAACAACAGCAGCAGCAGCAGCAGCAGCAGCAGCAGCAGCAGCAGCAACAGCAACATGCGTATTGATGAATTGACAGGTGTTTCATTAAGATGCAATGTTAGTAACAAATTACACCTCCGTGGATATACTTTGTAGAAGAATGGGGCTCAACGGTGTTGATTTACCCTACGTAGGGCATGAAAACGGAAGCTTCAAGGGTTGCTTTCAGATATTCAATGAGTTAGGGTCCTTTCAGTTATGGTCCGGATTATTATGATCGGAAAGAGTTCGATCTCAAAAGACGCCATCTTACCAAAATACTCGTGTTCTTGCAAATTATGAATAGACAGACAACGACTATGAAGAATCATTGAACAGTTATGGAGCCTGAAATTCCTGCATTTTTATTTTGGTATTAAATGATTCCGCCTCTTCTTTCCACCCCCTTTAAATATCATGAGGAATCAGAAACAAATTTGATAAGTATTTTGAGCTTATTTCTATTTCCCTGGCTTCATCGTTACATTCTTTGGGAGAAAAAAAAATATCATAGACTTTAGATAAATTTGGATTTAACATTCAAAATATACTTTCATGATTCTTAACTATCAACAAGAAGGATTTAATTATCTAACCGTTTTTGTAATAGAATATTCTCTAAGCAGATAAAACTTGAAACAGCTGGCATTGGCAGTGATGATTGCTGGTTGAATATCTCTGTCTTTAGAAGCAGCAGCAACAACAACAACAGCAACAAAAAAGAAGAAAGAGAAAAAGAAATTTATACTTTTTCAATTTTAAAAATAATTTCGGAAAAAAAGGTTTTTGTGTAAAGAAACGAAAGGAGAGAGAATTGGATTTAAAAAAAACATCATCACATGAAAGATCGTTTGAAAGGTTGCTACTAGTATTATCATTACTATTATTATTAGTAGTAATAATGACGATGATAATAATAATGATAATAATGAAAATATCAATGATGATGATGATGATGATACTAATGATATATCTGTTGTATTGTGATATATCTTAATTTTGTTGTATCAGTGTACGTATATCTCTTGGCACACCATATGAGTGTTCTTATGTGTGTGCGTGTGCTCGCGAGTATCAGTACAAATGTATGCATGTATGTACGTATATATTAATATAATGCGTATTATATACAGAATATTCGTATTCATATATTGTTTAACTTGACTATGCACGCGCTGCACTTATACTCATACAATCTCTCTTTCTCTCCCTCTTTTCTTACTTATCTCTCACACACTGACACACACACACACACACACACCACACACACACACACATTGATGTAAATTCGTTAAGGCTGAAACAGGAGTGCTCAACACGTGTTTGTTGCAAAGAATCTGTTAAGTAGATTAATGATTACTTATAAAGGACTTTGTCTGTAGATCTCTTCGTTAAGAAACGTTGAGTCACAATTATTGCATCTCAAATTACAGAAAACACACACACATACACATATACATACATATATGCATAACTATATAACTATATATATATTTATACGTATACATGTTGAAACACACACACGTATGTGCTTGCATATCTATACATACGCATATACATATACACATACGCGTTCATATATATGCATGAATATACTTATATAGTACACACACACACACACACACACACACCACACACACACACACACACACACACACACACTCACAGACACACACACATATATACGCACTCACATACATATGCATGTAGCTGCGTGTGTGTAGCAAGATGCATTTTCGCAATCGTTAACATATGTTCGTGCAGCTGATTTGCATATCTCACAGCATCATAGGGACTTTATCCAATCAGCGGGGCTCAAGGCTATGTAGCTATATCACACCAACCCGACGAACTCGATAAGAATTGGAAGCTTAGTACCGTTTCCATGCCTTCGTCGTGACGTTCTTTGAGAGAAATCAACTTTGAGAGAAATCAAATTTATATCATACAATTTAGATAAATTTATTTTTAACTTTTAAATATCATTTCTATGGCGGTAACTATCTCCGAGAAGGAACGGGTCGTAATCTCATGTAGATACACGCAAACTGTTGTTGAAGCCACCAACACGAATTTTTTTTAACCCTTTAGTGTTTAAACTGACCACATCTAACCCAAATTTTCTACCAATCACATCATCAAAATCTTGGAGCTATGAGATAGTGCGTGATTATCTTAAAATAATGTGGATAAATAAGAATCACTTTTGACAGAATAATCTGAATGGTAAAGTGTTAAATCGCTTTGTCAGAAGGCAAGGTGAGGGACCCTGATGGTATTTTTTTTTTGTCTTTGAAGAATCTCTGAGATTTGTTAGAAAATACAGGAAGGGACCAAAGCAATCAGTTCAATGAAAAAGGCGTGGTTAAAAGCATCAGGTGGTAGTGTTTAACTAGATGAAGAATTACGCTGACTATCCAACAACAAGCACCGTGCCTTCACATAGTTTCCGTCTACATCAAGTCTGAATTGTCTTGGGTTGATTCGAAGCTAAGATAGAAAACACTCCTCTATGATGTCACGCAGTAAGACCAATCCCAGATCCATGTAATTAACCACTTCCCTGTTCCTGCATCCTTGTTCATTAGTCGATTACTAAAATGATTTAAATTTAACCATGTTGAATTTCTTTTTCTTTAATAAATTCTAAATTGGTGTTTCTTAGAAAAAGAAAAAGCTACCGGAACCCGTGGAAGCCTTTAGACTGATTATGGTGAAAACGTTATAAATAAAATAAAAGATTTGAAAAACTAGGTCTATAGCCGTCTGTATACAGACGTTTATTTGATTTAACACTCTTTCAATTGCGTACACCAAGTTTATTTTAGCAGGTAAGCTTTCGGCGATATAAATGAATGTATTATTCATTGTTCGCTATATATTGGAGGGTATAAATCTTCCATTAGGCATGTGATGACCGGGTACACGTTACTGACAAAGCCTGAGAAGAAGACCGAAATGCTTTGATGTTCTCGTGAGTTACTGCTGGGACGATGTTCGGCCCGCCACGCAATATATATTGCGTTTAAACCACAACGTGTCTATAAAGAGATTTTTCACTCATAGAAAAACTACATCACCGTTTTTCTTCAGAAACAGGAGACAGAGGAAAGTCCAAGAGAAAAGGAAGACGGAGGAAAAAAAATCACCAATAATCAAAACACACACACACACACACACACACACACACACACACATACATATATATATATATACACATACACATAAATATATTCAGAGAGGGTGAAGAGAGAGAAGGAGATAGATAGATAAATGGCGAGTGAGAGAGGAGGAGAGAGAGGGGGGAGAGAGTGAAAAGCGGAGATAGGGAAAGAGAAGAAAGGGATAGATAGATAGTTAGATAGGGAGATAGAAAGAGAGTGAGGGAGAAAGAGAGAGAGAGAGAGAGAGAGAGAGAGAGAGAGAGAGACCGTGGTACAGCAGTACAGTTCCATGTTTTGATGCCTGGTCCCGTTATTAATAACAGATGAGCTAACTAACAAAGCTAAAGGCACCAAAATAGGAAGTTTGTGTATTTGTGTGTGTGAGTGTGTTAGTGTATATGAGTGTATGTCTGTGTATGGGAATGAGTGTATGTCTGTATGTGAGTGAGTTTGTTACTGTATGTGCGTGTGAATGCGTGAGTGTGTATGTGTAAAACTGTAGGTGTGCGTGTATGTGTGACTGTGCATGTGTGTGTTATGTGTCTGTGTATTTGTAATTGTAGTGTATTTGTAATTGTGTGTGTGAGTGTATATATATATATAAATATATTTATATATGTATGTGTGTGTGTATGTGTGTTGTGTGCATATGTGTGTATTATGGGTCTATGTGTATTTGTAATTGTATGTGTGTGTGTGTGAGTGTGTGTATATCAGTGTGTGTGCGTGTTATTTCACGTCAGTTGCACTCTAACAACCTTCCCGTTTTCCTTCATGGCTGTTGGATTCTACGTGTGCAACGTGTATGACATGATAACAGCAGTGTATATGTGTATATATATACACTTGTACGTTTGAACATACATGTGATGTCTATCCACACACACAGAGATGCAACACGGAATTTTGTCAGTGATCAGGTCGCGGTCTCAATTAAGTTTAAATATATATATATATATATAGATATATATATATTATATAATATATTATATATATATATATAGATATTTATATATGCATGTATATATATATATATATATATATATATATTATATATGAATGTATATATATATATATATATGGGAATATATATATATATATATAATATATATATATATATATATATTAATAAATAAAATAAAACATATGCATATATATAACCATATATGTACGTACCTACCTCTACATGTACATATACACGCATATAAGAGTACAGGACACCAAAAGGACGTCGAACACAATGAGAAACGAAGACATAGACACAAACCAAAGGAACTGGACATTTATTTAAAAACAGCAAAAAAATAGAGTACAGGACAATTAACACAAAGAAAAACCCCTTCTTCAGTCGCTAAAGATTTCATCTACTCTACGTTTCGAAGGATAAAAGCGAGACGTATCTTCGACAAGAAAACTTTCCTTCCTGCGAAAAGCAAATCAATTAAAATTCTGAGATCTTTTCGCAGAGGGGTAAAAAATGGTAAAAACAGGACAGTAACGACAGTACAAATTGTAAACAGTAAAGGACAGGACAAGGAAAAACAAGATAAGATGCCGAACGAAAAAAGTATTGCAAACGCAGAATTTTTTATGGACGACGAGCGGAGCGAAAAGAAATGTCGTCCATTACCTTGAGAGAGCCAGGCGAGAGAGACAGCAGCGGAAGTGACGTCGCGGGTGAACGACGGGAAGGCGGAAGTCATGTCGCGGGTGGACGACGGGAAGGGGGGAGGAGGAGCAAGAGAAAGGGAGAGAAGAAGAGGAATGGCTGCGAGGAAACCATGAAGAATGGAGAGGGGGAGAGAGAGAGTGAAGAATGAGAGAGAGGAAGAGACAAGTTAAGTAGAGGAAAAGGAAAACAAAGAATGAAGGCTGAGAAAGGGATGGGACAGAAAGTTTAAGAGTGCGCGTGAGAGTTAATATCAAGATCAAAAACTTGATATAAAGAACAATCTTACTTAGTGGGGTGCGTGCGTTTCATCATATAATATATTAATAAATATGAATTTAATATTGATATACTTAAGAAAGCGGTGAGCTGGCAGAAACGTTAGCACGCCGGTCGAAATGCGTAGCCGTATTTCGTCTGCCGCTACGTTCTGAGTTCAAATTCCGCCGAGGTCGACTTTGCCTTTCATCCTTTCACGGTCGATAAATAAAGTACCTGTTGCGTACTGGGGTAGATATAATCGACTGCCCTACCGCCTCCCTAAAAATAGAGAGGCTTTTATATATTGCATTGTCTGAGAAGCTGACAATGTTTAATTCGTTACTCTGAGTATAACGTCGCTGATTATTCGGTAGACTGAAGTAAGGAAGTAGCATAACAATGTATAAGAAACAATGTTTGTAAATACATCATAATATGATTGGTCATATTTGATTCGCTGTCAAAAAAATTGTATTAAGAAAAACGAACGTGAAAATATATCTCACATTCAACTATTCAGTTATCATATGAAGAACAATAATTTATATACAAAAACAACTATTTCACGTCTTGGGTGTCATATGTGAAAATCACAAGAAGTAAGAGAAGTAACTATTTTTGAAATTTTAATGTTGATAAGTCACTGAATGTTTTTTTCAATATACGACCACTTTTCAGAGCATGGCGTATTCATTATGTAGGAAATAAACTATTGCTAGAAAAATCGCCTGAAGTACGTACAAGAACGAGAACGGGTACTGAAAATGTTAAAATAGGTAACGAAAATTATTATATGGTATAATCCTCCATATATTTTAATTGTTCGTTTAAATGTTACGAGGATTTTTCGTCAACTAAATATTCCCCCGATGACTATTGATATCATAAGATCGCTATTGGAGTAGCATTAGTAAGCTACGGTGACACCAAAAACTTGGATACTTCCATAAATAAGACAAACAGAAATAAAAAACGTCCAATACAAGCACGCAAAACTTTTGTTTATGTAATTTTCAAAACCCTAATAACTGCATTCTGAACAAATTGTGTCGTTACAATATATTAGCTTATCGAACGTGTGTACATTTGTGTGTGTATGCGTGTGTGGTTGTGTGTGTGTGGTTGTGTGTGTATGTTTGTGTATGTGTGTGTATGTGTGTAGCTATGTGTGTATGTTTGTGTATGTTTGTGTATGTTTGTGTTTGTTTTTTACACTAATACACATACTAGCAAGACAATAAGTTTTATAGGACTCACTGAAAATCCGGACCCCGTGAAAGGTTTCATCTATATATCTATACATTTAGATACCTAGAAAATTCCTCATTTCTGAACATATCTGGAGATTAAAGGGTTGTGATATTAACAATGATAGAATCGCTCGGTCAACTGTGACACTTCTGAATAGACCTGAGTGGACCAAAATCATACAAGACCGTCACATGGATTATACCAGTATTCAAAGAGCCAGTTTTATCAAATATGTTATTACACTGATTTCGCCTGAAGATTAAGAGTCTGTGGAAAACTCAGTAATATCAAGTGTTCTGAAATTAAATGTGTTGGCAGTTGTGTTGATAGTACAACTGGAATACACATCATGGACACCTTTTATGCATACACACACACACGCACACACCCACACGCCCTGGCCGCCCTATTATTTCTGCCTGTAATTGCCCCGCAGAACTCATTTCCAAATACCTTGATCTTATCCTGTTCCCTTTAGTTGCTGCCCTTCCATCCCACATACACAAGACTAATCGCGCCCTTCGTCTCTTCAATTCCTTTTCCTTCCCTCTCGGCCCCTTACACCTCCTCTTCACCTTGGACATCAAATCCCTATACACGGTGATTCCCCACAACAACGATCTCTTAGCCCTCCAATACATCCTCGACCGTCCTTACCCTCAACTGCTCGTCCTCACCCTCAACTGCTTTATGTTTGCCGGCGAAACCTACTAACAAGTGTCTGGGGTCGCAATGGGAACGAGAATGGGCCCCAATTTCGCCAACCTATTTGTTGGTCACATTGAGGCCCAAGAATACTCCCAATTCTCTAGGTCGACCCCCCCAGAGCTATACGGTCGCTACATAGAAGACTGTATAGGTGCCACCTTCCTCTCCCGTGAATAACTGTGCCACTTCATCTCTTTCCTCTCTAACTTCCACCCTTCTCTCCAATTCACTTCTACTATCTCGGTTAACTTCCTTTATATCTCTCTTACCATTGACCATCCTTCCCACTCTCTCACCACTTCCGCTTTCTTTAAACCCACAGATTCCCACCTCTACCTCAACTTCTCCTCCTCCCATCCTTTCCACACCAAACGGGCCATCCCCTACACCCAGTTCCTTCACCTCAGACGCTTGTGCAGCAGGCACCAGCATTTTGAGCCCCAGTCTCAGTACCTTGCCCGTCTGTTCATGCATCGAGGATGCCCCTCAACTTTTGCCCAAACCTAACGCACACACAAATACACATACGTACACACACATACATACACACACACACGCACACACAGACACACACGCACACAACATATGCATACTCGCACACACACATACTTCAAACTACCAGTTAAACACTTTTCTACTGACCATTCTTCTACGCACATGTGAAGGGAGACACACAACAGACAGCCACTCCTACCAAAAATATTGCTATAAATTCTTCCTACGATATCAAGCGACACAAAGTCCTAACACATACATACATAAACAGCCACAACCACACACAAACATACGCACATACAATGCTATCATTACATACGCACATTACAACACATACACACATACCCCCGCTTCTCTTGCACTCTCCTATCTTAGAAAGAACTTTTCTACACCCATTCTCTTCCGGTCATTTCAATATGTGACCGCGTGTGTACCGTTAGTGATTTTCTTTCTCCATTTTCCCTTCTTTGGACTTTTTCTATATTTCCAATGAAGAGCTTCGCTCGAAACGTGAAATCCCCTTTCTTTTCTTTCCTTTCCTGAGCATCCAATAACACAGTACTTATTCTACGTTAATGTTGTTGTTTTTCTTGCTTGTTCTTGTTTGGATTGACTATATATACATACATACATACATACATACATACATACATTCATACATATATATATATATATATATATATATATATATATAATATATATATATATATTATATATATATATATATTCATCTCATACCGTCTGATTTTGTTTATATTTTCCTCCCTATATATATATATATACACAGACACATATTCTATACATATATAGACTACGCGTACACATACACATATACATATAGCAATGTAATTGTCGATTTGCCCTATACATACATACACACACATACACACATATTTACATATACACACACACACACACATACATACACACATGTGTGTGTGTGAATATGTATGCATGCACATATATATAATTACATACGTATATATACATTTACATTTGCACAAACATATATATTTCATAGGTATCTATATATATGTCACTATATATCTATCTATATATATATACACAATATATATATATATATATATATATATATGAGTGTGGTGAGTGTGTTTATGTGCGTGCTTGTGCAAATATATACTCGCAATGCATATCATATATGCACCTGTGTATGTTTATGCTCCATAATTTGATGTTTATGCGGTGTGTCGGTGTGCGTAAGTGCTACGTAAAATGATATTTGCTATGATCTCGCTCTCTTGTTTTACATATGTTATTATTACAGCGCACTATTGTTGCTTAGCTGAGACACAGACGGAGCTAAAAGTTATGTAAATATCTGCCTTTCTTTATCGCGTTCTCTCCCTCTGTGTTTTGTTTTAAGTATGCATTTGTCTAGGCAGCAGTAAGTCGTTACGGATTTGACAACATAAGGTGGCTTACAGCTCACACCTTGTCTTTTTTTTCCGAGTATTGTTTCATGCTTCGCTGCTAACTAAACTAAAACTAACCTAACTCGACAGACGGATTAATCATGAAGAATGCGATGGATGCGATGCCTTTATAGTCTTTACGTTTTCGTTAAACAACAACAACAATAACAACAACAAAAAAAACAAAACAGCAGCAGCAGCAGCAACAACAACAATGATAATAAGAATAACAATAATGATAATGAATACGAAAACTAGAACAACAACGATAACAACACTAGCAATAATGATAATTGTAACAACTACAATAATGATAACAAAAACAATGATGATGATGATGATGATGATGATGATGAGAAGATTTTGGTATAAAGCCAGCAATTTTGAAGAGCAGGGGTGTTAGTCGATATCTTCGACTCTAGTACTTGATTTTTTTCTTTATTTTATTGACCGCGAAAGCATGAAAGGCAAAATCGTTCCTCCTACTCCCCCTCCTCCTCCTCCTCCTCCTACTACTACTACTACTACTACTACTACTACTACTACTACTACTACTACAAACAATGATGATAACCCTTTCTACTATAAGCACAAAGACACACAGATTCAAATTTGGAGGGAGGGGGATAAGTCGAATACATGGACCACAGTATTGAACCGGTACTTCTTTTATCGACTCCAAAAGGCTGAAAGTCAAAGTCAATCTCGGCGGAATTTGAACTCTGAACGTAAAGGCGGACACGAAATGCCGCTAAGCATTTTACCCGGTGTGCTAACGATTTTGTAGCCAACCTTCTTACTACAAGTAATAATAATAATAATAATAACAACAACAACAACAACAACAACAATAATAATAATAATAATAATAATAATAATAATAATAATGATAATAATAATAATGATAATAATAATAAATGCCCCGATGCAGTACCAGGCAGTGGCTCTCTTGGCTGCTGATCTTAACTGATTGGAAGTTACATTGTTTTGTTTTGGTATAAAACATGGGCTACAGCAAATATTCTGCTCAATACCATAGATTTACTTGTCAGTTGTATGACCTTAACCAGTTGACCATGTCCCTTAGTGGCTGACGATATGTGCATCTCTGATCACGAGCAGAAGTAGTGGGGGAGCATCATAGCCGTGTGTTGAAAGGAATTCTTAGAGATTTGGGTAATTCACCTTTGGAAACAAGGATGGTTCGTTCAACATCCTTAAACAATCCTTATTCAGAGACCTTTTGAGCGGGATAGGCTACTCCACCAGAAGAAAAATTCTAACTGGGCTCCACCTGCAAGGTCATGTGCTGTTTCATTTGATATGAGATCACCATGTCGCACAAATATGGTTGTGATGCATGGGCCCGGTGTATCATTATCAGATGGGTAGTCATGATGGGTATACTGGTCTTCGTATATTTTACCCCAGTGTCACTTTGATGGCATGCACTGCTCTCTCATTCAATAATATTAATAATAATAATAATAATAATAATAATAACAACAACAACAATAATAATAATAACAATAATAATAATAATAATAATAATAATAATAATAATAATAATAATGATGATGATGATGATGATAATGATGGTTTCAAATTTTGGCACAATTTTGGGCCAAAATTTTGGGAGAGGGGATACATTGATTACAAAGGCAGAGTCGACCTCAGAGGAATTTGAACTCAGAACGTAGAGACGGACGAAATGCCGCTAAGCATTTTGTCCGTCATACTAACAATAATAATAACAATAATAATATTAATAGTAATAGTTTATGATTTAGGCACAAAGTCCCAAATTTTGAGAAGAGAGGCTTGACGATACCATCGAACACAGTAATTGACGGGGACTTTATTTTATCGACCCTGGAGTGATGGAACAGAAAGCTGACCTCGACAGGATTTGAATTTAGAATATTAAGAGCTTGAGCATATAGCGTGGGATATTTTGCTCACCGATTTAACGTGGCCACCGATCCGTCGCCCTTCTTAAGTAGACATAATATGATTAAGCATGAACTGTTTATCAGGAAATATAGGACTAGTGGCACAAATGTAAGTGTTCGGCTGAGTAACTACATGTCATTAACCCTTTCATTACCAACCCGGCTGAAACCGGCTCTGGCTTTGAATACAAATGTCTTGTTTTCATAAGTTTTGAATTAAAATCTTCCACCAAACCTTAATTACAATTTACGTTCCTAACGATAGCTGAATGATAACAAAGTTATTTTACTAAATTCTTTGTTATACTTAAAGTAATTGGAAGAAACACAGAGCATCTCAACAGAAATACAGTAACGAAAGGGTCAAACCTGAGCAGGTGGGTGAGTTGGCGTATGGCTGTGAATGTGATAGGATCTCTCCCTCTCTTTAAAAGCAAAAGGCTCTTTGATAAAAAAAAAATTGTCTTTCTTTTTGATAAATCATTGTAGTCTCTAAATGTAATTTTATTATAAACCATAAACCTTAATCACGACATCAGCGATAATGACAATAATAACGACGACATCAACTGTAATAGTAGACTTCGAAGTGTGAATAAATAAGTATATAAATAAATGAACCCAAGTATACTGCGCTTATGCATGTAAATTATAAACAATAAGCGAAGTATAATTTTTTAATAAATACCTAAAATTGTATTTCCATACATGCGATAGAGTCAGTCTTTGCACTTTCAGCCTGAGGTTGCAGTTTAATTTGTGTGCGCATATATATGGATAAGTACCTGTGGTAGATTTGTGGATTTAATTTGGTGAATTGCAGCAAGGAGAAGATGTTAGAAAAGTAAGATGGGGATAGTTAAAAAATATTTGAAGAGCACTAACGTACACCGCATATATACGAGAACCTGCTGAAAAGTTCCTGGATTTGAGTAAAAGAAAATACAGGAGGATCATTTAATTATGATTTTATTGAACACTAGCAGTATCGCCCGGCGTTGCTCGGGTTTGTAAGGGAAATAACTATATAAGCATTTTTAGAGAGTTATAGCCAAAAAATAGCAAAACATGCATTAAAAATGGAAAAATATGATGGCAAATTTTTTTTAAATCGTTGACTCATCGTAGACATCTTTAGAGAGTTACTTCCCTTATATAATAGCGAAAAAAATTCATTAAAAGGGAAAAAAATGATGGTAAATTTTTTTTTAAATCGTAGACTCATCGTAGACGCGCGCTAATACCCAGAAGGGCTCGATATGAATCACGACTATAAGATACCCGGTTTTGGTTAAACTGCACCGCAAAATGTGGGAGTAGTTAGGAATCTAAATCGTAGGAGACAGACACCAACTTGACTTTTATATATAAAGATATTCTCCTCTCAGATTCACACAGTTATTGCAGTGGTCCTTCAGTTTTTGTAAACCGTGTAAAAAAACTCGAAAGGTTGGGTTTCCAGTCAGGCCTTTCGCGTCACCATTAAAGCCAAGAACTTTTGAGCACTCCCTCGTAGGCATCCTTCTGAGAAAGACAGAGAGACGGAGACAGAGAGGGAGAGAGAAGGAGAGAGAAAGGGGGAAAATGGTGGGGGAGACGTGTATAGACGGCAGAATCGTTAGCACGCCGGGCAAAATGTTTAGCGGCGTTTCATCCGTCCTTCCTTTTTGAGTTCGAATTCCACCGGGGTCAACTTTGTCTTTCATCATTTAGGGGTCGATAAAATAAGTACCAGCTGGGCACTAAGATCATTGTAATCGACTTATCTCCATCCCCGAAACTGTTGGCCTTGTGCCAAAATTTGAAACCAATAGTTATGTAAAACGTCAACAATATGTACATGTGTAATCCAGCATGGCCACAACCTGGAAGCTAGTACAAGGCTAAGAGTAGCGAAAACAAGACGTATATTGAACTCCAACAATAATATTAATCCTTTCTACTATAGGCACAAAGGCTTGAAATTTTGGGGGAGAGGGCCAGACGATTAGATCGATCCCAGTACGCAACTGGTACTTAATTTATCGACCACGCAAGGATGAAAGGCAAAGTCAACCTCGGCGAAATTTGAACTCAGAACGGAAGTACAAAGGAAATAGTGCTAAGCATTTCGCCCGGCGTGCTAACGATTCTTATTTTTTTATTGCCCACAAGAGGCTAAACATAGGAGGGACAAACAAGGACAGACAAAGGGATTAAATCGATTACATCGATCCCAATGCGTAACTGGTACCTATTTAATCGACTTCGAAAGGATGAAAGGCAAAGTCGGCCTCAGCGGAATTTGAACTCAGAACGTAGCGGCGGACGAAATACCTATTTCTTTACTACCCACAAGGGGCTAAACACAGAGGGGACAAACAAGGACAGACAAACGGATTAAGTCGATTACATCGACCCCAGTGCGTAACTGGTACTTAATTTATGGACCTCGAAAGGATGAAAGACAAAGTCGACCTCGGTGGAATTTGAACTCAGAACATAAAGACAGACGAAATACCTATTTTTTTATTACCCACAAGGGGCTAAACACAGAAGGGACAAACAAGGACAGACAAACGGATTAAGTCGATTATATCGACCCCAGTGCGTAGCTGGTACTTATTTGATCGACCTCGAAAGGATGAAAGACAAAGTCGACCTCGGTGGAATTTGAACTCAGAACATAAAGACAGACGAAATACCGCTATGCATTTCGCCCGGCGTGCTAACGTTTCTGCCAGCTCGCCTCCTTCCAACAATAACAATAATAACAATAACAACGACCACAAAAGCAGTTACAGCAGCAGCAATAACAGCAGCGGCGGGGGCAGCAGCAACAAAACAAAAAAAACTACAACAACAAAAGCATTACCAAGAACAACTATAAACAACAATACAAAATAGTCACAAACATGTGTAGCACAATAATAACAACTACAACAAAATATTAAAAATTCAACAAAAACAACAAAATGTAATAACAAAAATTATGTATATTTATATATATGTATACGCGTGTATATATATATATACGCGTATGTGTGTGTGTGTATGTATGCCTATATGTTTGTATATGTAGTAATGTATGTTTACATGTACACCTGTTTACGTATGTGTGTACACGTGTGTATGCGTATGTATGCAAGTATGTATACATTGCATCTATCTATCTATCTATCTATCTATCTATCTATCTATCTATCTATCTATCTATCTATCTATCTATCTATCTATCTATCTATCTATCTATGTCTCTCTCTCTCTCTCTCTCTCTCTCTCTATATATATATATATATATATATACACGCAATGTATACATATTTACAAACACACACACACACATACACACACACACACACACACACACACACACACACACATATATATATACATATATAAATGTATGTATATATGTATGTCTGCATGTATAATAAATCAACAGAAATACTACAGCTTCAACAACAAAAACTATTTAGAGGAAAAAAGAAAACGTAGTAGTAGTAGTAATACTAATAGCAGTAGTAGTCTCAGCAGCAGCGGCCGCTGTAGTAGCAGTTGTAGTGGTGGTGGTGGTGGTAGTAGTAGTAGTAGAAGTAGTAGCAGTGGTGGCGGCGATGATACTGGTGTGTGTGGGAGAAGAAGAAGAAGAAGAAGAAGAAGAAGAAGAAGAAGAAGAAGAAGAAGAAGAAGAAGAAGAAGAAGAAAGGGAGGAAGCAGAAAGAGGAAGGAAGAGAAGAAAGAAAAAGCAAAGAAGATAAAAAGAAAACTGAGGATGATGAGGAAGATTAGAAAAAAAATGGAAAAAGAAAGATGAAGGACTATAAAAGCAGTGATGATGAGGATGACGATTACGAGGATGGAGAGGAGGCGGAGCCGAGAAAGAGAGAGAGAATGAACGTAAAAGAGGAGGGTCTATGAGAGCCTGATTTATGAAGTAGTGGTAGAAATGGTAGTAGAGAGCTTGGTAGTAGTAGTAGTAGTAGGTGATGGAAAAAGTAGTAGTAGTAGTAGTAGTAGTAGTAGTAGTAGGTGATGGAAATAGTAGTAGTAGTAGTAGTAGTAGTAGTAGTAGTAGTAGTAGTAGCGGCGGCGGCGGCGGTGGTGGTGGTGATAGTGATAGAAATAGTAGTAGTAGTAGCAGTAGTAGTAGCGGCGGCGGCGGCGGCGGTGGTGGTGGTGGTGGTGATCACCATCACGGTGATGGAAATAGTAGTAGTAGTAGTAGTAGTAGTAGTAGTAGTAGTAGTAGCGGCGGCGGCGGCGGTGGTGGTGGTGATGGTGATGGAAATAGTAGTAGTAGTAGTAGTAGTAGCAGTAGTTCTAGCAGTTGCAGGATTAGTAGCAGTGGTAGTAGTAGTAGTGGCAATAGTAGTAGTAGTAGTAGTAGTAGTAGTAGTAGCAGCAGCAGCAGTATAATGTTTGTAGTTTTGTTTTTGATGTTAATTGTGACCAATGTTTGTTGTTTTGAGATATTTAATCAGGGCGGGGTCTGACGTCGCTGGACAACGACTTCCTGTTTCATTCTCAACGTCTAACTTCATATTACGTACTCTCTCACACACACACGAATACGTACAGACATACATACAACCCCCGCACACACGCACGTGCAGATACGTACTGTCTCTATATGCAGCGAATATAAGTGATGTGTTCTTGGCACACATACACACACACACAGAAAAACAAATGTACTTTTTCCTTTTCTTTCTCTCTATGTCTCACTATATTTGTGTATTAAATAATACTTTCCTACAGCAGGCACAAGGCCTGATATTTCGAGGGAGGAGCTAGTCGATTGCATCGACCCCAGTACTCAAATGGTATTTATTTCATCGACCTTGAAAGAATGAAAGGCAAAGTTGACCTCAGAGGAATTTGAACTCAGAAAGTAAAACCGGAAGAAATGCCGCTACGTATTTTGTCTGGAGTGCTAACGATCCAACCAGCACGCACTTTTGTGTATGCCTTAAATAGTGGTTTCAAATTTTGGCACAAGGCCAGCAATCACGAGGGAGGAGGGTAAGTCGATTACATCGACCTCAGCGCTCCACTGCGAGCTGGCAGAAACGTTAGCACGCCGGGCGAAATGCGTAGCCGTATTTCGTCTGCCGTTGCGTTCTGAGTTCAAATTCCGCCGAGGTCGACTTTGCCTTTCATCCTTTTGGGGTCGATTAAATAAGTACCAGTTACGTACTGGGGTCGATATAATCGACTTAATCCGTTTGTCTGTCCTTGTTTGTCCTCTCTGTGTTTAGCCCCTTGTGGGTAGTAAAGAAATAGGTATTTATTTTTTCGACAACGAAAGGATGAAAGGCAAAGCCTCGGGTCGGCGGAATTTAAACTCAGGACGTAAAGATGGAGGAAATGCCGTTAAGCATTTTGCCTGATGTACTAACGATCCTGCCAACCCACCGCCATGTATGAGTATTAATTAATAAACAGGATATCTCTGAAACATACACGCACAGACAAGTATTCACTTGTTTACACCTACGTATATATACACATACATTTATACAAACATAAGTCGCATGCACACAACACACACACACACTGAAATATACACATGTATATGTATATATATATATTTATATAGGTGGTGTGTGTGTTATGTTTTCTGTATGTGAGTGCGTGTATCTATGTATGTATGCATGTGCATGTATATATATATATATATATAATATATATATATATATATATATATATATATATAGAGAGAGAGAGAGAGAGAGAGAGATGAGGAAGTTTAGGTCAAGTTAACCCAAAATAATAGGCAAGCGGTCTGAGTGTTCCAGTTATAAGCCACTACGATCTCGCACAAACGTCCAGTTTGGAGAGGACCAGCAATCAGTAGCTTACCTTTGAGTCAGTAGGTATAAGCTATATATATATATATAAGCTTATACCTATATATATATATATATATATATATATATGTATATATATATTTTAATATATATAATAGATATATATATATATATATATATATATATATATATGTATATATATATATATATATATATAATATATATATATATATAGTATATATATATATATATAATATATATATATATATATATATAGAGAGAGAGAGAGAGAGAGAGAGAGAGATTGCCATTGATTTTCTTACAATCTTTCTTGAACATTTGATACAGGTCCGTCATAACAACCTTATAGACCCCCAAAGAAAACAATGCACTGGTACCCTTGCATGCATAACCACAGTATGCATGGATTGGTATTGGGCCCTTAGATTCGAGTAATTTGCACCCTTTGGGATTGTACTTTTATAAGTTTTATCGAAAGGCATAGAAACTCACACGCTGACATCAGCATTTACAAAAAATTTATGGCAGTTTCCAAGGACTTTGCTACTATTAGTTTCTCATTTATCCATTATGCCACCTTTGGTTCACAACATGTGTTACTGATTCTACAATATCTTCTCTTACTATTTTAAATCATGCTGGATTCTTGGATAGAAAATTTTCTCGAACTATCAAAAAAGAAATCCCTTGACAGCTACTCAAGAATGTGTGTGTATCAGTCCTCCACCATCAATAATGATAAACGTAAAAATTATGTGATCTACTAACTTCCTAGAACCATTACTTCTCTGGTACCGCTAACTCTGTGTAACAATTATCTCTCTCGTGTTATTACTTCTCTGGTGCTACTAACTCTCTAGAGCTCCTGGTGCCACTAATTCTGCATCTTCAATCAAATCGCTGGTTGAACTAGTTTATGCAATGCATGCTAGGATGTTAACAATTTTGGTCAAAGTAAAGAAATTGGGAGCCTCCTCAGAAGAGAGAGGGGGGAGCAGGTATGCGGTGGTATCAAAAAGTTCCTGGACTAGTCCTGTAGCGCGTCAACAGATGGCAGCACACGGTTGCGTGTGCAGTGAGAGCTAGCAGTTACTTCAAGTGGCATCGCTGTTTATTTTGCAAGTTGTGAAATTTGTTTTCTAGATACGGGGAAGATTTCGGACGGAAAAAATTCCTTCAAATTCTCACCGTGGTAATCCAGTTGAACAAGTCTGTATGCTGCTTGATGTACCGTACATTTTTTAATCAGTGGTGCCTTCTAATGAAATTTCTGTCTATTAGAAAACGATCGATTATTTTTCTTGACTTGTACCTTAAAAGATAATTTCATTTTTGGTATCGCTTTGAACGGGATTCCATTTGCGATCCTCGAAATTCGTAAGCCGCGGCCGGGCCCCCTTGCATTTTAACTTCATCGGCCCTGCTAACGTGCCGCTCTCGTCGCTGCTGCCGACCGCGCAACAGCCATCCAGTTATGTTGTACTTGTCTCTGGATTCTATAACACGGACTGGGGCCACACCAAACTCATTACTGTGCAAATGATTGTCTAATGTTACCACATCTACGCTGGTTTCCTCAAACAGATTCTTTATACTCAGAATGGCATCCAGCATGCTTATAATATGACACCGAAAAAGGTGTTGACATGCATCTCCATCTTCACGATAACGAAGCCCTTTATCAACATCTCTATCATGCGTTTCTGCGAATTATTGCTCAACAACACAACTAATCTCAGGACCAGTCAGACTCTAGTGTTCTTCTAGAATTTCCTGCGATACCAATCAATCCATCAATTCCCTCATTCAATTTCACGCATATCATCTTCGCGTTCTTCAAATTTTGGGTGTTTGTAATTGTTGAAGATCTAAGGGTGTGGTCTTTATAATTCTTGTATATAATATTATATAAACTTTGTTTACAATTATATTTTTGACATTTTTTGTGTAGTTCCAAGTCATTTTAAAATTATCTTTAAAATAAACTGATGTGAAAGACACAATGCCTTAATGATATAAAGTAATTTTAAATACTATTGTAGATATCTTCCTGTGAAAGCAATGCTATCAAATAAATCCTGCTATGACCATCACCACAAAACTTACAATTTTCCGGATATTTCCGCTTTTCCCCAAAATACGTGATGATGACACTTTGAGCAATGTATGCCTCATCATTGAACAGAACTTTTACATTCCTACCTTCAGCATCATACTAAAAAGAAAAAGAAAATTGACATATTTTAAGGAAAAATCAAATTTTGATAAGCTAGGCGCACCACTGACAAATTTAGATTGACATTCAAAGAGGCAAAACGTGTTTACTGAAAATTGGTGAACAGAAATAGACAGAACTGACATATGGCCATGGACTTACTCAACCGAATGACTGGTTGCCGTTCAGTGATCCATATCTCCAGATCTATCCAACCCCACCCTCAACTGTTGAATGCTCAGCAAATATGCAGTGTCTAATCATATGGCTGGGGCGTACTATAATAGTGTGACAGTGGGGGAGTGCACGATGTACTCTCTACTGCTCAATCTATTTCTGTATTTCTGAATCATATATATATATATATACATACATATATATATATATATATATATATATATATATATATATATATATATATATATATATATATATATATATATATATATATTATATATATACAACATACATATATAATTATATATATATATATATATATATGTATATATATGTATATATATATATGTATATATATATTATATATGTTATAATGTATATATATATTATGTATATATATACACATACATATATGCGTATACATGTAATATTTATATATGGTGTGTGTGTGTGTGTCAATATATATATGTATGTGTATATATGTGTGCGTGTGTATCTATGTTTATGTATATTTAGATCAGTAGATATTATCAGTTATTTGATACATACGCACACCCACAAAGGCACACACTCATATATGTGTGTATATACAAAACACCTGATAAAACCCTGTATATATATATATATATATAATATCTTATAAATGCACACACACACATGTAAATATATATATTATATATATACATATTCATACATATGCTTATACTTACACACATACACACACACACACACACACATATATATATATCAATTATCAATACATGATATATATATATATATATATGTATGTATGTATATATATATAAAATATATATATATATATATATATGTATATGTATATATATGCATAATGCATGTATGAATGTGTGTGTGTATGTATGTATACAAATATATCAGACGACTATGAATTATCAGTGTAAGATAAGTGATTTTGAGACTTTCCATTTATATATATGTACATAGATACATACACACACACATGCATACATATATATATGTATGTACACTGTGTGTATGCGTGTGCATGTGTGTGTGTGTGTGTGTGTGTGCGTGCCATCTATTATAAGGCGACGAGCCGGCTGAATATTTATCACGTCGGACAAAAATGCTTCAACGCATTCCATCTGTCTTTTTACATTCGGAGTTGAAATTCCGCCAAAGTAGATTTTGCCATTTATACTTTCAGGGTCGATAAAATAAGTACCCGTCAAATACTAGGGCCGTTGTAATCGACTTTCCCGTCCCCTGGGATGAGTGCCATGCTTTACAAAATCAAGTACTGGGGTCGATTCATTCGACTAAAAATTCTTCCAGGCAGTGCCCCAGCATGGCCACAGTCCAATGACTGGATCAAGTAAAACATAAAAGATGTATACAAACTCACAGAGGTATAAGTATACATACGTATGTATGTAGATAGATAGATAGATAGATAGATAGATAGAGAGAGAGAGAGAAGAGAGAGAGAGAGAGAGAGAGGGAGAGAGAGAGATTTCGAATTATACATAAAGTGTCTATATTTAATTTGCAAGCGTCATTGACTGGAATTTATTTTTCTACTTGTTTCAGTCACTTGACTGCGGCCATGCTAGAGCACCATCTTAAAGGGGCTTTTAGTTGAAGAATTAGACCCCAAGACTTATTCTTTGTAAGCCTAGTACTCTATAGGGCAGTTTTGCCGCATGAACGTAAACACACCAACGCCGGTTTTCAAGCGATGGTGGTGGTTGGGGGGAGGAACAAACGCGGAAACAAAGATACACCCACATAAATAGATATACATATACATGACGCATTTCTTTCAGTTTCCATCAACCAAATCCAGTCACAAGGCTTTAGTTGAACCGAGGCTATAGTAGAAGACCAAGGTGCCATGCAGTGGGACTGAACCCGGAACCATGTGGTTGGGAAGAAAGCTTCAGGTTCTTGACCAGGTTGGCTTTTAACATTTCTTTAATTGAGGTAAATGCTTTCCGTCCTGCTCTGATATTTCTTGAGATTTCAGAGACGAAACTTCTTTCATCTTTTATCTGTGTTTTACTGGTTTTAGTCATTGGACTGCGACCATGCGGGCGCACCGTGATGGGTTATAGCCGATCAAATCAACCCCAGTACTAATTTATTTTTAAAGCCTGATATTTATTCTATCGGTCACTTTTGCTAGTTAAGAGGACGTAAACAAACCAACATTGATCATCAAGCGGTAGTGAGGGCAAACACAAACACAAAGACACAAGCATACACACGCAAATATGCGTGTATCTATGTATATGTATATGTATATATAGAGCAAAAAAATTTTTTTCTTCTTCTCTCTCCCTTCCCCTCTTTTTCTTTAGCACTCATTGCAAATACAAACACACACACACACACACACATGCTCTCTCTCACTTTCTCCTCATCCATCACCCTCTTGTACTGTCTTATATTCCTCCCCACCGCTACAAACTCAATACCACTATAAAATGGTCAAAACTTTTCACCCAGGAACTTAGTTTGATTTGAAAACCCCACTAGAATGGGAGAAAGCGCTAATACATGATCTAAGTTATATGATGTATAAAAAATGTAATATACAAATAAATATCTGTAAATATAAACCATCCTATTTTCTGAGTACCTCATTTCTTCTAATATATATATATATATATATATATATATATATATGTATATGTGTGTGTGTGTGTGTGTGTGTGTGTGTGTATGTATGTATGTATATATATATATATATATATGTGTGTCTATGTATACATATGTATGTATACATGCATACATACATACATACAAATATATATATATATATATAATGTTAGTTGAGTTAGAGGTTACAATAACCGTCTAAAGGATAGAAGTATCCATTACACTACCAGTATATTACCTATATTTAACTATGGGTATACATATGCAAACATATGCTCATTCTAAAGCCTATGTTCCCACTAAAACCTATTTCCGTATCCCACTATTATATTATATATATATGAATAAAAAATGGAGTTAACGCAGGTTTAAACAGTATTTTTACTTTCTACACATGTTTCGAAAATTCCACTGATACTATTCAAAAGAATAAATGGTATTTATTTATTTTTTCCGTGTTAATTGTTAACAAGGTAAAAATAAACTCAGCTATATATATATACTATATATATAATATATATATATAATATATATATATATATATATATAATATATATATATATATATAATATATATATATATATATATATATATATATATATATATGTATGTTGTGTAATTATTATGTATTATGTATGTATGTATGTATGTATGTATGTATGTATGTGTTTTGTATGTCTGTGTTTGTTCCCCCCACCATTACTTGACAATCGATGTTGGTGCGTTCACGTCCCCGTAACTTAGCGGTTCGACAAAAGAGACCGATAAGAATGGCTCCTGGGGTCAATTTGTTCGACTAAAAACGGTGCTCCAGCATGGCTGCAGTCAAATGACTGAACCAAAGAATGAAAGAATAAAAGAGTATAGAAATCTACGTAATGACTTATTACGTGCGCGCATATGTGTTTGAGTGAATACTAACGCATACATTCATAGAAATAGATGCACTCACGCACATATATTTGCAATATACGCGTATACACCTCCACAAACGTGTATGTATGTGTGCATATATGTACGTATGTATGTGAATGTGTGTACGCGAGCGCGCGTGTGTATGTATATGTGTGTGTGTATGCATGTGTGTGCGTGCGTATATGCTTTCCGTTATAAAACAATATACAACCACATCAAAACCACTTTTCTTTTGTGTTTTGCAGAACTTCCGCTTTCGCTCCTAGTTTGTTATGATCTGCTCATGTCTCACGGAAGGGTGCACTAGAATGGTTTCTCATTGCTTGAACCAGATTCATTCTGAAACAGAGGAAGGAGTGTGGCTGGGTCAAAGCAAAACGGTAATTCTGTCTTGGGTGTCGTTTTGTTTGTTGTCATATCAAGGTCACCAGTGACGTAACTGAAGTGAAATAATTGCAACAAAGAATTGAAACCGGATCGCAAAACACGTTTCCCCCTAAACTCTCCTTTTCCTTTTTCTGGTCATCGACCGATCTTTCAATGTTATATCACGTGGTCTCACATCCCAACGTGTCTTCATCTAAAGCATGTATGACTGTCAAATATAATCACAAACAAATACTCATAGTAAAAATGGTAAATGGACCTCCGTCGGCGTCGACGATGACTTCGATGACTGTTCAAGTTGTTCGATTCGATTAATTGAACAACCTGATCCTTGAATTAATCTATTAAGTGGGTGTACATTTCACTAGGTCATGTGACACCATAAAGTAATTATTCAACAGAATCAGCATGACGCTGTGTGACGAGGCTAGTGCTTTTAAATTACGGATTTTCTCTATCAAACGGTCTTCAACACAGTTTCCATAAATTCGTGCTTCCTTGCAAGGCTTGGATCGACGTGAAAATAATGGTGTAAGAGACAAGATGCCTTGCTGTAGGATTGAACACAGAACCTCGTCATTATGAAGCGAAATCTGGCCAAGCTACATCCTTCCTCATACAAACACACGGGCGCGCGCACATGGACACACACACACATGCCTACATACATACACACACGTACACACAAATATACATATACACACACACATGCCTACATACATACACACACGTACACACAAATATACATATACACACAAACACACACATATATATACGCACAAATACACACATATACATAGTCACACATGGCCTCATAATGCTTTTCATATACACATTACACGCACAGCTACAAACATGCAAACGTACAGCCTCACACATAGTTACACACAGGCAACTACTTACGGAGCCAAATAAGCATAGCCAGGCACCCACTCTATACACAGAGCAAAAAGTAATGCATCCTCCGCCCGTTTCAATAATGATTATTCACCTCCAGCTTTCATCAGGTGTCTTGTACAGAAAGTCTCTGAGTATTCCAACGTAATCCTGAGGCTGGATCATCGGGTCATAGTGACAAAGCTCGTCTGTCTTTGAAATTACTGGCACACTTAATCGTATTTAATTTCGCCCAATTCGTACTGAAAGCGAGGAGATGCAACTCTCGAAGCTAGCCACTTAAAAACAGAATTCAGCTACAATTCACATGATTTCATAATCAGTGCAGAAATGCACTTTTTAATCGTCAGTGCACGCATAATTCAAGATTTATAATGAATGAACAAAAATCAACATACCAGACGAACAACCAATGTATCCAACGTAGCATATAGAAATGTTCATCCTTTATACATCTATGTAAATGGCGGGCTTTTACGAATTGCATCTCGGTATAACGTGTTTACTTATTTTAGTAGTTTTTACTTTAAGTGTCCCTCCTAGCGCGCGTGACATATATGTATAGTAATGCCCTCTATATAATATAAATAGATATATTTAAGAGAAAAATTCGTGGATTTTTCTCTTATGAGGTTTTTCACACCAACTACTTGATAAATTCTTATAAAGATTTAATTCTATTTTTAAATAGTAAATTTAACCGGAGTATATTCAGTAATGAATTTTTATTCCGAATAAATACGTTATACCGAGATGCAATGTCTTATACAACAGACATTGCAGATCAAGCTTCCTCCATTCACTGGTGTGTTTTCGAGTAGCTTCCTTAAATTTTGCGTAAAAAATGGGATTTTTCTCTCGAAAATCCTTACTCTTTTCCTTGCTTGTTACCTCCACTGGATGAAGGCGCGTGGCTTAGTGGCTGGGCTGTTGGACTCACGATCGAAAAGTCATAAGTTCGATACCCGGGAGCAGTTGTGTCCTTGAGCGAGACACTTTATTTCATATTGTTCCACTCCACTCAGCTGAAAGTAAAGTCACACCTAGTGTCACGCTTAATCTCCCTGAGCACTACATTAAGAGCACTCGTGTCTATGGAGTGCTCAGCCACATGCACATTAATTTTCCGAATACGATTAACTGGAACTCGCATCATCGTGGCTGTTGAAGTGGCGATGACAAGCACTGCTTTCTCAATTGACCTCTCATATTTCACTGAGGACTTTACAGAACCTTCTTCGAGGACTTTACAGAATTATTAACATGCCGGATAAAATCCTCAACGGTGTTTCTTCCAGCTCTTGCCTTTATGAGTACAAATTTCGCCGGGATCAACTTTGCCTTTCATCTCTTCAAGATCGATAAAATAGAGGTCCGGTCAAATACAAGGGTTGATGTAATCAACTTGTTCTTTCTTCTAAAATTACTGGTCTTGAACGCTGCAAGGGACCAGCCTTCCGTTCAAGAAATCTTTAGGCCCCTGTTACTTATATGCCATGGAAACCGGGTAACCGGCCTTAGTAGTCCCAGGGACGAAAAACCCCGTCCCTCTCTGTAGTATATATATATATATATATATGTGCGTGTGTGTATGTGTGCATGTGTGTGTGCATGTGTGTGTGTGTGTTGTGTGTGTGTGTGTGTGTGTGTGTGTGTGTGTAATAATAAAAATGGAAAGAAGGGGAAGGAAATGTCTGAAAGAGGAAATCGAAAAAGCCGTTAAAGTTGAAATATTTCTTTGTCTTTGAGATTTGTTCACTTGGCAGGAAGTAGGGGCTGCGTGGGGAGGTAAAAGTTTTAAAGGGTAGGGTATTTCTAGACGTGGGGTGGGCTGTCGGTGTAGGAGAGATTTGCGAGAGGCTGTGTGGTGTAAAGCCTACGTAGAGGGGGGAGGGGAAGGAGTGAGTATGCTATCGTGGGTCATGAGTTTGAAAAAAAACCGAGAGCAAACAAGTGTGTATAATAGAGGAAGGTGTTCGTATGAGGGGGTGGGAGTTATGAAAATTTATGTGTGTATGTATTTATGTGTGTGTGTGTGTATCTGTGTTTGCGTACTGGTGTCGATAAAAAAGGGGGTACGAAGCAAACCCGTAAGTATATTGTAAGTACAGTATATTTGTGATGTAGTTGCGTTTGTGTGCGCTTGTGAGTATGTATATGTACGTGGATATGTATGACTATATGTGCGTGTGAGTGTGTATGTGTGCATGTGTGTATATGTGTACGTGTTTGTGTGTGTGGGGGGGGAGGCGCGAGAGATATCACATGTAAGTGATTAGTTTATAGGTATTGGTACCAACTGTGCTACTGAAGTGTATCGAAGCATGAAGGGTGGTTAAATCTGTGAGGGTGGCGGCGGGGGTGAATCAAACGAGAGATCCGTTGTATCTGAGTTTCTCTGTGGGGGTGGGGTTGCGGAGATACACAGGTGTTGTTGTTGGTAGTGGTGTTGTATAGGCATAGGTCAACCCTAAATGAACAGACATACGGTCAAAGACATTCCAAAGATATATATACATATGCATGATGTATGTATAAATGTATAGATAGAGCTCTAACAACTGGTTGTCGCTCCTATTATGACAACGCATAAAAATAATATATGTATATGTCTGTACGTACATACATACATACATACATACATACATACATACATACATACATACATACATACATACATACATACATACATACATACATACATACATACCAGAGAGGTAGTGTGGTAAATTAATTCAATTAGACTTGATAAAATATTTAGATGGAGCACAAAATTAAACAATAAAAATAAAATTAAAGAAAAAATATCTAAAATATGTAATGTCTTATCTCGACATCTGTTTCAACAAGGCAAGAATTTTGGGCACAACTCTGCGTTTTCTATACAGAACATATTTAGCTCTCACTGATGTGTGTATATACATATATACATCTGTCTACTTATCTGTCTATCTATCTATCTATCTATCTATCTATCTATCTATCTATCTATCTATCTATCTATCTATCTACTATCTATCTATCTATCATCTATCTATCTATCTATCTGCACATACATACATACATACATACATACATACATACATACATACATACATACATACATACATACATACATCAATACATACATACATACAGACATATATACTCTCCCGTTTGTGTTACCTATTTTGACCCTCCGCAAAATCACAAATTTTATTTAATTTGCTTTGCGGGAGCAACTGTTTTATCGAAAGCGTATATTGTTGTTAAATGCTCGAAACACGGGAGTAGTAAAACAGCCAACAACTGATGAAGGGTCATTCTTTATGTTGTTTGTCTTGTTTTCTCTTTTTGTATCTTTTGTTGTTCGAAAAAATAGTTCATTTTCCATGTACTCGAACTTCGTATTTTTTGTTATTGTACACGTTGTATATATATATTGTATAAATATATATGTATATACATACATATACATATATATATATATATATATATATATATATATATATATATATATATATATATATATATATATATATATATATATATATATATACATACGTATATATATACATATATATACATTTATGTATATATGTATATATATATATATGCATATATACATAAATGTATATATACCTATATACATAAGTAACAGTATATACGGGAGTGACTGTATGGCAAGTAGCTTGCTTGCCAACCACACGGTTTCGGGTTGAGACCCACTGCGTAGCACCTTGGGCAAGTGTCTTCTACTATGACCTCGGGCTAACCAAATCATTGTGATTGGTTTTGATAGACGAAAACTGACAGAAGCTCGTCGTATACATACACACACACACACACACATATATATATATATGTGTGTGTGTGTGTGTTTGTGTGTCTGTGTTTGTCACCCCACCATCTCTTGACATTGATGTTGGTGTCTTTAAGTTATCGTAGCTTAACGATTCAGTAAAAGAACCGATAGAATAAGTACTAGGCTTACAAAGGATAAGTCCTGGTATCGATTTGGGCCACTACAGGTGGTGCTGAAGCATGGCCGCTGTCAAATGACTCAAACAAATAAAAGAATATATATTTATTAAACCTCTGTGCGGAACCGTAACATATATTTGCCACCTAAGTGTAGCGTCCAATACAGGACAGTGCTACTGACGTTTATAGCCCCAGAAGACATCTCCTCCAACTGGCTAACGACACACATTCTGTGTCCGATTAGTTTTTGTGAGGGGTGGTCATCGCTCCCAACTCTAGCCTTACGTGATACATACAGACTCGAGTTTCTGGATGGTTACCCGTCCTCAGCATCTGTTAGAAAGAGAGAGAGAGAGAGAGAGAGAGAGAGAGAGAGAGAGAGAGAGAGAGAGAGAGAGAGAAACAGACAAACAGACAGACAGAGAAAGATAGATAGATAGCTAAAGAGGGAAAGAGAGAGAGAGAGAGAGAGAGAGAAAGAGAAAGAGAGAGAGAAATTGATATCGTTACGGTGAATAGCAAGATTCTAAATGTTATTTGCCATATTTATTCTTCATACGTTCTGGCAGATTCAAACGTGAATACGCCAGTTGCCACTGTTGTCGCTTCTTGTTTACGACTATGTGTTCGTAACATACTCGATTCATAAGCACAAGTGATTCTCTTTCACCTGTGTTTCGACATGTTATGTCTCGTCAGTCAGAAACTGTTCTGCTGTGACGAACAAAGCGATGATTGAGGAATCCCAACCTACATCTCCCATAAATATGTTTATAATTTTTTTTTATGCTGTCAAAAATATACATTTCTCACTGGTAAAAATAAAGTTACTAAAATGGACAAACAACTTCGAGGTGTTGCTTTGGTCCAATGGTAAAGCGCCTGTAAAGTCTCCAGGCGATGTGGGTTCGGCTCGCACGGACAGCCCTCGACGTTTTCTACTCATTAGAGTTTTCCACATACAAATTTTTACTCATAAGAGCTTTTCGCGTACAAATTTTTACAACCTCATGATTCCAAAAAAGAATTACTGCACGATCTCCCGGAAGTTTATAAAATTCTTATGACGTCAACAAGCATACAATTCTTGCTAGCAAAAAAAAAAGTCTCCAAAATAGACAAAGATATTCGAAAGGTTCTTGATCCAATGGTAGAGTGTCTGTCATAAACACACACACGCACACAAATATATATATATATATATATATATATATATATATATATATATATATATATATATATATATATATTATATATATATATGCGCGCGTGTGTGTGAAAGTATGCACAAGATATAATGTTTATGCCAGTGAAACAAAGAGAAAACATTCTGAAGGATGGCCTTCCTTCTGTGTGAGTGTATATATCTGATAAAATGGATAGCGATAAATCTTTAATCTCTGGGATTAGCAACTTGTTTTATCAGGTGATTTACTATTTAACATAGTAACAAAGAATACGCGTACGCATAAATACATTCATATATGTATGTGTGTGTGTGTATATATATATATATATTTCAGTGAGGGTGTGTAGATATATACATTTATAAGTATATATGCGTATTTGAATATGTGTGTATGTTTACATATGTACATACATATGCGTATGTGTATTTATATATATTATACAGACATACATAAATACACATATATAAGGATATGTAAATATATGTGCGTATTTATGTCTGTGTGTATACGTATATGTCTATTTATATATGTGTTCGGGAACAGAGGAGGGGAAGAGAGGTAGAGAGGGAGAAAGAGAGCGAGAAGTGGAGAGAGAAGGAGGACGAGAGAGCGAGCTAGCTAGCTAGAAGAGAGAGAGAGAGAGAGAGAGAGAGAGAGAGAGAGAGAGAGAGAGAGTAGATAAAATGGAAGATAGTGGATTAAAAATCAGAAGTACGGTGTTCAAATCCGCTGTAGGTATTTTTGGTATTTTTCTTGACTATACAAGACATCATTGTATGTAGAGCGATGCTCCAGTATGGCCTTCAGCAACAGTGAAAAGTAGATGAAGTTTACCATAACTCGTGTTTTAAATGAATAACAAGGTTTAGAATAATGTTCTGTTTATAATCATGTCTATATAACGTATTATATGTGTGTGTGTAGATTATTTATAGTGGTATACAAATTTTATATATCTGTGTGGTAAGAAGCTTACTTCCCAATTACATGGTTCTGTGTTCAGTCCGTCTGCGTAGCACCTCGGACAATGGCCCAGTGGTTAGGGCAGCGTATTCGCAGTCATAGGATCGCGGTTTCGATTCTCAGACCGGGCGTTTTGAGTGTTTATTGAACCAAAATACCTAAATCTCTCCGAGGTTCCGGCAGGAGGTAGTGGCGAACCCTACTGGATTCTTCCACTACAACTTTCTCTCACTCTTTCTTCCTGTTTCTGTTGTATCTATTTCTTTACTACCCACAAGGGGCTAAATACAGAGGGGACAAACAAGGACAGATAAACGGATTAAGTCGATTACATCGACCCCAGTGCATAACTGGTACTTAATTTATCGACCCCGAAAGGATGAAAGGCAAAGTCGACCTCGGCAGAATTTGAACTCAGAACGTAGCGGCAGACGAAATACGACTACGCATTTCGCCCGGAGTGCTAACGTTTCTGCCAGCTCACTGCCTTTGTTTCTGTTGTAACTCTATTTCAAAAGACCACTTATTTCCACTTATTTCTTATTTTTATTTTCTAAAATATTCGTTGCGTCTTGCAACCTTTTCAATAGTCTTGACTCTGTCCGTTGAACTGAGCACTCTGATCCATTTCCACTTACCGGTGAGTGTGTTAAATAATAAGGCACTAAAAGAGAATGACTCTCCCCAGACACAACAGAATATGCTTCAACACACGAACTCATATAAAGAATCTTGCAAACCAAATCCCAAAAACGAAATATATATATATATATATATATATATAATAATAATAAGAAAATTATCATTTAGCATTATAAAAGAGGGAATCTGTCCCTTAACGTTCAGAGTTCTCTTTCGGAATTTGAGAGGTTCAGGGTTCGCTTCCTCGTGGAAATCTGCTTACTACTTGTCTCAGTCATCTAAAGGGTATTTACCCAATTTTCTGAGCTGTCTTCGCTGCGTTTGCGAGTTCTTTTATTTTTCCTTAGATTACCAACACACGAAACGCCTATAAGTTTGTTTACAAAAAATATGTATATATATTAATATATATTTAAAAGTCTTTGTGAAAATTACTTGATACCATTTTACTAAGTATAAAAGAGATTAAAATTATCTTTAAAAAAAAAAGGTATATTCTTTATCAGAAGTTTCTTTCCAGCGCGTCTGAGTGTTTTCGATTATTTTTTTCAAACACACGTGTTCTGGGATATCTTGGATATCTTAAGAATTACGAAGTAGAAAAAGAGCCGATAACTGATGAAGGTTCGTTTTTTTTATGTTGATTGTTTTGTTTTCCATTTGTTTCTTTTCTTGTTCGCCCAAAAAGTTCGTACTCCATGTTTTCTTACTTCCTGTTGTTTACGTTCTGTGGTGTCCTGTACCCATATATGCATGTATATATACATATATATGTATGTACATATATATATATATATATGTATGCATATATATTTATATATTGTTTATATTATATTATATTCAGCTCCGCGTAGATTATCATCACTCAACCTATCTATCTATCTCTATCTATCTATCTATCTATCTATCTATCTATCTATCTATCTATCTATCAATCTATCTATCTATGTGCATGCAAGCATATGCCTATATAAATACATACATACAAACATACATACATACATACATACATACATACATACATACATACATACATACATACATACATGCATACATACATACATACATACATAAATATATATATATATATATTTCGTTTTGGGATTTGGTTTGCAAGATTCTTAATGTGAGTGCGTGTGTTGAAGCATATTCTGTTGTGTCTGGGGAGTCTTTCGCTTTTAGTGACTTATAATTTAACACACAAATAAAATTTGCACTCATTTACTTGTTTATTTTTTCTAAAATTTTAGAAAAATAAATAAGTAAATGAGTGGAAATTTTACCGGTGAGTATGTTAAATTATAAGGCATTAAAAGAGAATGACTCTCCCCAGTCACACAACAGTATATATATATATATTATATATATATATATATATATATATATAGATATATATATTTTTATTTAAAATACCTATATGTGCGTATATATATATATATATATATTTGCATGTATATAAGCATATATGTCTAGATGTCACCACACACACACGCATACACACACACACACACAAACATACACACGCAACACACACACACACACACACACACACACACACCACAGAACGGGCAGCAACCAAGGAGTAGGGATACTTCCGATTCAATTTTACGCGTTACTTGACGTGAATGGTTAAATCCGCCCAAAAGAATGACATTATTTGAAATATTGGCTTCAATACATTTTTTTTTATTTGGAATAGCAATTAATCCTAAAACAATCTTGGTCGATAGAGTAAAAGACTATTCCAGAATATTCCACAATTAATGTTTAAACCGTCAACATCTTGAATGAATTAATATGAATTCTTAATTCGACGGAAGGAAACCAAAATCTCCGTTTCTATCCGCATTGTACTTAATTGTGAAAAACAAAGAAACTTAATAAAATAAAAACAAAACATATAAATGAATATAAAACAAGAAGTTTGCTAATTTATTTTGTAGTTTATATTTATTTTGTTATAGAACTTATAATTGCTTCGTCCTGTCTCGAGGTTGTTTGCAAGTGTATTAATAAATAACAAAAAATACAACTACAGCATCAACAACAACAAAAAAACGGTAGGACTTGTAATGGTTTGAACCCTTTCTCTTGGTGTTGACCTCAGAATTCATTTGAGACCATTCGGTGAGTTTAAGAAAGTTGTGTCAAACGTTTACAGTTTAGTTATAAAGGAAACGACAAAAAAAAAAAAATAATAACAAACAAAAGTATCTCGAGGGTGCGACAGAAAAACGTCCCGTATTTTACATGATCATTGTTATGATGTTAGTAAAGTTAGACTAATAATAATAGTCTCTTCTATTAAGGTTAACAGTTTATTTTAATTGGAATTATGGTTTATATATATATATATGTATATGTATAAGTTCAGCAAAATTTAGATTCAAATGAATATGGTACTTAAGTTAGATGCACCAGAATTTTGTATGGTGTTATCCATATAAATCCATGGGGTGATTATAATCAAAATAAGCAACAAGAATATCTCCAGTAATTTGGTACGATCGTTTCACGCTACATCATTTTATTAAATATTGTAAGTATTACAACAGTTTTAAAATGTTGAGCAATCATCAGCCATGTATAGAGGTTTTTCATTTTAAAACTGTTGTAATACTTACAATATTTAGTAAAGTGATGTAGCGTGAAACGAATGTACCAAATTACCGGAGATATTCTTGTTGCTTATTTTGATTATATATATATATATAATTATTATTATTATTATTAAAGATGCAAAAGCATCACAAAAATATCATAATGAACTGCTACTCAGAGTTTAAAACAAAGGAAACATATACTCCGGATACTCATTGCCTTTAAAAAGGATGGGATGGCCATGACTTGGATATTTTTGATCACAGGTCTACTCAATCTAGGATGGCCTCGGGCTAGACGAGATAACGAGAGGTGTCTTTAGGAGTCGCTAAACTCGCTAGAAATAGCAAACAAATCGCCCTTAAACTACAGCCTTCCGTTTTTAAAAGGGTTAAGGCTGGATTACGCTGGGTGATGTGCTCTGGTAAATTCCTAGATATACAAGGCCCTAGAAAAAGGTTGGAATGATCTCAGCTTGAATACGTTCGATCACAGGTCTTCTTCCTGATCAATACTGACCTGGGGTTAAATAACAACACGAAGTACGGCAACATTGGGACGGTACTAAACAACTAAACAATCAATGACAGACATCGGTGAGTACCAGTAGACCTACGTTATGGATAGTGGGAGAACTGTATTACTAACAAAAGTTTCGATGGATTGTAGTGCCGTGGAGGAGATAATGGGAATCCACACATTCTTGTTACATAAATGTGTTCCATTTTCATAGCGACTCTTCCTTTAAACCATGTCCGAAGTTTTTTTTATTCTTCAGTTTAGCTCCTCCACTACTCTACTTTCCTCTGTGTACCTATGAAAGTAATTGGTTTGTTTTTACTTGAATTGTTATTTGCTATCTCCCATACACTCAAGTGTGAATGGAACTTACTATGATGGTTCCCATAATCCACTGGATGGTTGGAACACCACCGAAGACTTCGTTTAAGGTTTGTGCGATTTATGTAGGCAGGGCAAGCAATCTTCACAGGACCCATCCCTTTGCGAGCTATACTCACATGGAGAAATAAATTTAGTCATACGAAATAATGAAGCACTCATAAGCTATACAGTGCTCCTGCTTATTACAGCAATATAACTATAGCATGTTGTTATACCCATTTATAGCTAGGTAGACTTTTCCATTTAAAAGTTAATTTGGATTAACAATGACAGGAATAATGCAGTAACAGTGATAAGAATCGAACGCATGACCTTTCGGCATATTGCTCCACTATCTCATCTACTCGGCTGCACGTAGTGATTTATACAAAATATAAAATATATGATATATATGATATATATATATATATATATATAATATATATAATATTATGTTGTGTGGTATATATATATATATATATACATATATATATATATATATATTATATATATATATATATATATATATATATATATATATATATATTAATTATATAATATATATATATATGATGAGTGGCTGTGTGGTAAGTAGCTTGTTTACCAATCACATTGTTCCGGGTTCAGTCCCACGCGTGGCACCTTGGGCAAGTGTCTTCCACTATAGCTACGGGCCGACCAAACCCTTGTGAGTGGATTTGCTAGACTGAAACTGAAAAGAAGCCCGTCGTATATATGTATATATATATATATATATATGCGTTTGTGTGTCTGTGTTTGTCCCTCTAGCATTGCTTGACAACCCCGTTACTTATGTCCCCGTTACTTAGCGGTTCGGCAAAAGAGACCGATAGAATAAGTACTTACAAAAGAATAAGTCCCGGGGTCGAGTTGCTCGATCAAAGGCGGTGCTCCAGCATGGCCGCAGTCAAATGACTGAAACAAAAAAGAGTAAAAGAGTAGAGAGAAAAAAGAGTATATATATATATATATATTATATATATATATAATATATATGATATGATATATTATATATATATATATGATATAAATCAAAAATAAGGGTGAAAAATGGGATATTTATTTAATAACATCAATTCAACACCAAGTGGTTTTAGCGCAGAAAAACTGGGATATATATATCATATATATTATATATGCATATATATATATAGTATATATATATATATCATATATATTATATATGCATATATATACATATATATATACTGTATATATATATATATATAATATATAAGTAATATATATATATATATAATATTATATATATAAGTATATATATATATATATATTATATATATATATATAAGTATATATATATAAATATATATATATATAAGATATATATATATATATAAATATATACACATACATAAATACATACATTCATATATATGTATGCATATATGTATATATATATATACATATATCTATATTATTATATATATATATATATATATATATATATATATATATATATATATAGATGTATATATATATATATATATAATATGTAACAGTACAACAACTGTTCCTCCACAAGTCAGTGTTGTTTTTGATTCTGTTGCTACATCTTCTCCTCACTTTACCATCGCATAACCACTGCATTCCTAATTTCTGTTTGGATAGATCTCCTCTTAGTCTGTTTATTTATCTCAAAGACATTTGCACAACAACAACAACACCCTGGTTCTCACTTACAAAAGACACATTGATTCTGGTCGCTCTTATAATAATCTTCTTCTTCAACTAACATGTTATTTATAGAGATCAAAACAAAATAACGGTTGTATTTGAGAAATGGATAGTTAAAACCAGAAAACTGATGGCCGAATGACAAGCAGAATGGTTGAAGTGGTTGACAAAAACTGGCAAATACCGACAATTTACTGACAAGTAAACAGAAAGAAAAGAAATGAAAAGAAAAGAAAGATAACAGAAAACAACAACAAAAGACAAAACAAAAAGCAAAACCAAAATACTGGAAATCTAATAAGGAGGCAGACATAAGTGGTTGAGAAAAATTATGCTAAGACTGATAGGATTGGGCATATTTCTTTCAGCATAAAAATGAGAGATAAAAATTAGTTGTTACTGTTTGGTGGTGCCGGGGGGATACGAACTAGCGATCTCAAGCCCGTTTGACTGGCACCTGATAATCTCTGTCATTTAAATCAGTGTTGTTGGCCAAATCAGCCCCGATTTAAAAGAAAAAAATCCACGTGCTCAAGGACATAAAAGGCTGATTATCCGTCTTCAAAGGTCTTATGAGGTGAAGACGCGTGGCTTAGTGGTTACAGTATTCTGCTCACGATCGCAAGGTCGCTAGTTCAATTTATTTCATGTTACTCCAGTCCACTCAGATGGCAAAAGTGAGTAGTACCTGTATTTCAAAGGGCCAGCCATGTCACATTGTGTCACGCGGAATCTCACTGAGAATTACGTTAAGTGTATGTGTGTCTGTAGAGTGCTCGGATCAACTGGAATCATCGTCGTCGTAACCGACGGAGTTCCAGTATAAGTGACTAAAAAATATTTTCCTGGACGGCACACCGGTGTGCTGTATGAATCAAGACAAGCAGTTTTAAGGGGAGAGGACAAGCCGATTATCGACATCAGACTTGACTGCTACGTTGTTTATATATATAGATATGTATGTACATACGTATAATGTATATATATATATGTATGTATATATATATATATATATATTATATATATATATATTATATATATATATATATATATAATATATATATTATATATATATTATATATAATATATATATATATATAATATATATATATATATATATATATAGATAGATATACATACATATATATACATATATATACATATACACATGCATATAGGGGTAAAAGACGTCACCAACTGTGCAAACACATGAAATACTAAACAACGAGAGACAAAAAGGAAAGCAGGACATGTAAACACAGAGAAAGGACACTTCATCAGTTGTCAGCTGTCTATCTACTCCTCATTTCGAGCATTCAACGACAATATGAGTCTTCAAAGAAACGTGGTCCCATAAATTCTAAAATAAAATTTAGGATTTATAGAGGGTCAATGTTGGGGACAAAATCAGGACAGTAGAGACATACAAGGAAACGGAACGAAAACAAATATGGATGGTCATTAGACCAGAACGAGAGGAAAATAGCGAACGGTGGAAGAAATATTTTCTTTGGAAAGATAGAAGAGAGAGAAAAAGGCGTCCATGCAAAAAAAGAAAAATGGTCATGTGAAGAAAAGAAAGATGGACGATGGTCACGTGTGCGCAACAAGATTGAGAAAAATCTATACATGTATAATATGTGTGTATATATATATATCTGATATGTATATGTATGTTATATATATATATATATATATATTATATATATATATATATATATATATATATCTATATATATATATATATATAGATCAATAAATGGTGGGGTTGTGTTGATCGCACGTGGAGAAATGATAAGCAAGGAAAAATTGTAAAAATTCAGAATGCTCGATTATTCTTTTGCAAAAAACAATGCAACTTTTTTTCCCCTTTCTCATTTTTAAAAAACCTTTTCACCTAACTATTCTTGATAAGTCAAACTATGACGAAAAACGGTTTGAATAACTATATATTTATATATTTTTTCATTTTCTTCTTTCAATCGAGCATTCTGCATTTTTACAATTTTTCCTTGCTATATACACACACACACACACACACACACATATATATATGTATGTATGTATGTATGTATGTACTGCAGCTTCAGGCTGAGTAAAGGCATGTGAGTGGATTTGGTAGAGGGAAACTGAAAGAACCCCGTCGTATATATGTGTATATATGTGTGTGAGGATGTGTGTCTGGACACCCAACATTGCTTGACAATCTATCTTGGTGTGTTTATATCCCCGTAACTTAGCAGTTTTGCAAAAGAGGCCGATAAAATAAGTTCTAGGCTTACAAAGTATAAGTGATGGGGTCGATTTCTTTGACTGGGATCGATTTCATGGCCGCAGTCAAATAACTGAAAGAAGTAAAAGAATAAAAAACTATGTCATTTTAATCCCTAGCAACACCGGATATTTCTGCTAGTATATATATATATATATTATATATATATATATATATACATACAGAGAATAAGGTTTTACGTACGCCGCAATAATATATATATAAAAATACAAAATGGGACCAGAACGCAAAATATTCAAATAGGCGATACAAAAAATACGGACGGGTCATTCGAAGCCTCTAATCTTCAGTCAAGAACCGGATAATCCTCGCAATTTCGGTTCATACACACGTCTATATACGCACATGCACAAGAAAAAACAGGACTAAAGGCGAAAATACAGAAAATGTGTAAAAAAGTGTAAAAGAGTATGTGCGTATATAAACGTGGTTTACTGTTATTGCTTATTTTTTACACTTTTTTTTACACATTTTTCTGTATTTTGCTCTTTTGCCCTGTTTTTTCTTGTGCATGTGCGTATATAGACGTGTGCATGAACTTTTTTTGTGCGCATGTGTGTGTGCGTATATAGACGTGTGCGGGTATGTGCGTATATAGACGTGTTTTACTCTTATTGCATATTTTTTCCACTTTTTTCCACTGAAGAGATGCCGGCGTGGGTTTCCGCCCCGACATTCGAAACTCGGAGTTTTATCATGGCCACCGAATATTGTCACATATTATATTTACATTATACACACACACACACACACACACACACACACACACCACACACATATATTATATATATATATATATATATATATATATATATATATATATAATATATATATCAATTTAATTTAATTTAATCTAAACTATTTGTATTCATCATACACTACTAGTATGTGTATATCCTTGGTCTTTTAGAAATAAGAAATCTTGAAAATTTGAGATATGAAAATTGTTAAATTACGAATGAAAAGGAAAAAAAAAGAATTTATGAAACTATTTTTGTACAGCCTACAGTTAAGTGCGACGGAATTCCATAGTCCTTGTGCAGTAGTCCAGTTAGCTATAAGCAAGATAAATGGTACGCTGATATTTTTATTATAATAATTTGAGTGGAATAGGAGTACCTGGTCAGTTTGGTGCCAAAGCTTTCAGTCGATAGACAGGTTGTTCGAATCCCATGTACGATTCTGAGCATATTCTTAAAGTGTCTAATGATGGCGTAAAACTCGAGTTGCGACACAATTTTAGCTTCAGTTTTAATAAAAATCTATATCCTCTACTAAATGTATTGAGCACTCTCTTTTCATTTGTCTGACTTTAAAAACATGTGGTGTGTGTGTGTGTGTGTGTGCATATACATTAAAAAAATGAGAAAATGAGAATTATATGCAATATGTATGCTTTTCTCACCCTTTTCATTCTTAAAAAAAGGGATCCTCCACAAAAAACAAAAGAAGCGATTCTCTTCCTTTGAGCAGCCATTCTCTTTCGTTCTCTGTGTCTACTGTTCTATAAACATATATATAATCATATATATTTATACATACATAGGTATTTTTCTTTTTCCCTTTCTTTTTCCCTTTCCTTTTCCCCCCATCTTTATTTCCTTTCTTTATTCCAATCCCCTGATCGAGTCCATTAATGTATTACCATGAATCCATACTTTGAAATAACATCCGCAATCCACTCTCTCATGGGAGAGTCAACTTACACTATGTTTTATTTTTCTGAAAAATCCTACGTGCTCTTAATTCACCCGAAGTAAACGTTTTTTTTTCTGCTTGATGTAACTCTTTTGTTCATCAATAAAGAACACGTCTGAAACAGCTGTAGTGAACCTCAACCTATTTGTGTTATTATTTATACATACGTATGTACGTATGTATATATGTATGTATGCAGGGAAGAGGAGAGAGAGAGAGAGAGAGAGATTGACAGACAGACAGACAGACAGACAGATAGATAGATAGATAGATAGATAGATAGATAGATAGATAGATAGATAGATAGAAAAAGAGAAAGAGAGAGAGAGAGAGAATGAAATCTCCATCAGTTGCAAGTTTTTCACTAGTAAGAACATGGTTTTTACTTAGGTCTCTATATCATTTCAAAGCCAAGGACTTCTTTTTTACTTCTTCCAAGAGTGTACCTGTCTATACCTGAATCATTATGAATCGTAACTTGCCAGATCTTTTCTGGTTTCCTGCTAATTTGCTGCCAACTTCAATGACAAGATAAGTGCCATTATATTGTTATCGAGTAAGTTTGCTGCTGGAGTGATGGTACTGAAACTGCGTTTAAGGCAGCGGTTCACAACCTTTTTTTGCACGAATGACCGGTTTCGTGCAAAACAATTTTCCCATAGACCGAGTGATCACGTACATAACAAAACACAATAAAGTGTATAATATATAATTTAATTATTACACACACACACACACACACACAGAAACACACATACACATATATATATACATATTGCACGCATATTACAAGGCGGCGAGCTGGCAGAAACGTTAGCGCGCCGGGCGAAATGCCTAGCGGTATTTCGTCTGTTGTTACGTTCTGAGTTTAAATTCCGCCGAGGTCGACTTTGCCTTTCATCCTTTCGGGGTCGATAAATAAAGTACCAGTTTCGCACTGGGGTCGATGTAATCGATTTAATCCCTTTGTCTGTCCTTGTTTGTCCCCTCTATGTTTAGCCCCTTGTTGGTAATAAAGAAATAGGTATTTCGTCTGTTGTTACGTTCTGAGTTCAAATTCCGCCGAGGTCGACTGTGCCTTTCAACCTTTCGGGGTCGATAAATAAAGTACCAGTTTCGCACTGGGGTCGATGTAATCGACTTAATCCCTTTGTCTGTCCTTGTTTGTCCCCTCTATGTTTAGCCCCTTGTGGGCAGTAAAGAAATATATATACATATTACATGTATATATATTACATATATAATACATATACACTGCAAAAAAGCTCTACATATTGTTATGGTCTATAAAGTAGAAATAAAATTTGTAAATTTATTCTTTTTTGTGTGGCTCGGTATTGATCCGCTGCCCGATGGTTGGGAACTCATGCTGTAAGGTATATGTAAACCAGCCACAGTTGTTTTTTAGAAATATAATGTAAGGCTTTGGAAAATCCATATCAATGTTTTATTATCTTGAAAAACATGCCATTCAAAGTGGAAAGAGGTTTTTTGATTTATCTAAATTTTAAATTCTAAAATGTTTTTTTTTAAACTTTTCATACCATGTGCGAAATGTGCCATTAATTTTCTTTATTTGTTTTCCAGTTCGTCACGAAGAAAAAAAAACAGAATTAAAAACTACTATTGCGTTAAAGAAACATAAATAACTCTTTTAGAATCTGGTAGAAACTCGGTATAAAATTTGGAATGTCGCAGAGTGACACTCCAACCCAGAAAATGTGAGCTAAATACTGCAAAACCTAAATCTACGAAAACCCTTTTAAAGAATATGGTATTATTCGAAGAAAGAAAAAAAAAAGCGAAAAAAGAAATATACAAATTCTATAAATTAAACCAATGCTTCATGAAAACACTTTGGTTAGGTTAAGAATAATGCCGAAGGCTAGGAGTGTTTTAGTTAGATGGTTCTTGGAGAGAAACACTAGAAGAGCTGGCCAAATTTCTCGGTATCAAAGACAGCCTTTGTCTTCGGCAAAGATGCGGAGGTGTGAGTAAAAAGCAAACACAATAACAACATTAATACAAGTGGAATTCTTGTAAATTCGTGCCTTGTTCTTTTTATCTGTCTCGCTGCCGTTTATCAAATGTTGCTTCTTATCCAGTACCAAACACTGTTTTGCTTATAATAATTCTCTCGCAGCTACTCTTAACCATTACATAGCTTGACCTTCCACCTCTCACACACTCCCTCATTCATTCAATCATTCATTCAGTCAGTCAGTCACTCACTCACTCACTCACTCACTCATTTACTCACACACTCACTAAGTCAGTCAGCTAGTCAACCACTCACTCACTCACTCACTCACTCACTCAGACACACTTACTCCATCACTCACACACTTAGTCACTCAATCACTCAGTTACTCACGCACTCACTCAGTCACATACTCACTCACTCACTGAGTTCCTCGCTCATTCACTCACCTTCTCAGTCAGTCAGCCAGTCAGTTACTCACTCACACACTCACACACGCATTCACTCACACACTCAATTAGTAAGTCACTAACACACTCACACAGTCAGTCAGTCACTCACAATGATTTTAATTTCATCCTCAGTCCCTTAATATTTAATACTACTGTTATATAACACAACTACTTTAGCCAGTATATTCAAAAACCGTAATCCCATAATATAAAAGATTAATATTGTAAACCAACACTTCTGTCAATGATGTTGCATACTCACACTGCTGTCCCATTCAGGGAAGAGGTTGGTTGTGTAGTCTTAGTTACTTATACGTCAAGAAAACCGAGTAACAGGCCCTATAGATCCTAGAACATCACAACATTATTATTTAGCATGATGACTCTATAAATCTATATTTCGTCACAAAGCAGCTCAAAATATAATCCTAAATATATTCCCCAAATTTCAATCTATGATAGTATATACTCTTTTACTCTTTTACTTGTTTCAGTCATTTGACTGCGGCCATGCTGGAGCACCGCCTTTAGTCGAGCAAATCGACCCCGGGACTTATTCTTTGTAAGCCCAGTACTTATTTTATCGGTTCTTTTGCCGAACCGCTAAGTGACGGGGACGTAAACACACCAGCATCGGTTGTCAAGCAATGCTAGGGGGATAAACATAGACACACAAACATATACACACACACTTATATATATATACATATATACGACAGGCTTCTTTCAGTTTCCGTCTACCAAATCCACTCACAAGGCATTGGTCGGCCCGGGGCTATAGCAGAAGACACTTGCCCAAGATGCCACGCAGTGGGACTGAACCCAGAACCATGTGGTTGGTTAGCAAGCTACTTACCACACAGCCACTCCTGCGCCTATATTGAGAATAATGGTAAAAAAGCTGGAGAATCCCTAACCCACCATAGAAACTTCGGATATGTGTGTGTGTGTGTGTGTGTGTGTGTGTGTGTGTGTGTGTAATGAAGCTGCATATTATCAAAAAATTCTTACCAAAACTAAACGTTTGAAAGAAAACCAAAGACAATATGCATGAATACTCTTTCAAATGGAACAAATTCTGAACCCTACATAAGCTCACGGGTACTGTACCTAGGTAATGTTCCGGAAAAAAAACGACTGGGGGGAAAATAATGCAAGTACTTGAATGCTCCAGTTTGGCCCTCTCCCAACATATTTTGTATGAAATCGATCAACATGGAGCGAATGTATGTTTTCACTGGAATTTGGACTTTTTAGATTTATTTCATATTTTATAATTGTGACTGAAATTACGTAAGAATCGCTCTTTCAATCCTCAACTTACACTGAAATGTAATGTGTATATTTACAAACCTGTTAATATGTGGAAGCACTCCGTCGGTTACGACGACGAGGGTTCCGGTTGATCCGAATCAACGGAACAGCTCGTGAAATTAACGTGTAAGTGGCTGAGCACTCCACAGACACATGTACCCTTAACGTAGTTCTCGGGGATATTCAGCGTGACACAGAGAGTGACAAGGCCGGCCCTTTGAAATACATGTACAACAGAAACAGGAAGTAAAAGTGAGAGACAGTTGTGGTGAAAGAGTACAGCAGGGATCACCACCATCCCCTGCCGGAGCCTCGTGGAACTTTTAGGTGTTTTCGCTCAATAAACACTCACAACGCCCGGTCTGGGAATCGAAACCGCGATCCTATGACCGCGAGTCCGCTGCCCTAA
>NC_043009.1:43963584-43978584 GCF_006345805.1 Octopus sinensis
TCGCTCTGGGCGCCATTGGGCTCAATGTCCGCGGCTACGAGAAACAGTGAGCGCTATGGCGACCAGAGCTCGCTCTGGGCGCCATTGGGCTCAATGTCCGCGGCTACGAGACAACAGTGAGCGCTATGGCGACCAGAGCTCGCTCTGGGCGCCATTGGGCTCAATGTCCGCGGCTACGAGACAACAGTGAGCGCTATGGCGACCAGAGCTCGCTCTGGGCGCCATTGGGCTCAATGTCCGCGGCTACGAGAAACAGTGAGCGCTATGGCGACCAGAGCTCGCTCTGGGCGCCATGGGCTCAATGTCCGCGGCTACGAGACAACAGTGAGCGCTATGGCGACCAGAGCTCGCTCTGGGCGCCATTGGGCTCAATGTCCGCGGCTACGAGACAACAGTGAGCGCTATGGCGACCAGAGCTCGCTCTGGGCGCCATTGGGCTCAATGTCCGCGGCTACGAGACAACAGTGAGCGCTATGGCGACCAGAGCTCGCTCTGGGCGCCATTGGGCTCAATGTCCGCGGCTACGAGACAACAGTGAGCGCTATGGCGACCAGAGCTCGCTCTGGGCGCATTGGGCTCAATGTCCGCGGCTACGAGACAACAGTGAGCGCTATGGCGACCAGAGCTCGCTCTGGGCGCCATTGGGCTCAATGTCCGCGGCTACGAGACACAGTGAGCGCTATGGCGACCAGAGCTCGCTCTGGCGCCATTGGGCTCAATGTCCGCGGCTACGAGACAACAGTGAGCGCTATGGCGACCAGAGCTCGCTCTGGGCGCCATTGGGCTCAATGTCCGCGGCTACGAGACAACAGTGAGCGCTATGGCGACCAGAGCTCGCTCTGGGCGCCATTGGGCTCAATGTCCGCGGCTACGAGACAACAGTGAGCGCTATGGCGACCAGAGCTCGCTCTGGGCGCCATTGGGCTCAATGTCCGCGGCTACGAGACAACAGTGAGCGCTATGGCGACCAGAGCTCGCTCTGGGCGCCATTGGGCTCAATGTCCGCGGCTACGAGACAACAGTGAGCGCTATGGCGACCAGAGCTCGCTCTGGGCGCCATTGGGCTCAATGTCCGCGGCTACGAGACAACAGTGAGCGCTATGGCGACCAGAGCTCGCTCTGGGCGCCATTGGGCTCAATGTCCGCGGCTACGAGACAACAGTGAGCGCTATGGCGACCAGAGCTCGCTCTGGGCGCCATTGGGCTCAATGTCCGCGGCTACGAGACGACAGTGAGCGCTATGGCGACCAGAGCTCGCTCTGGGCGCCATTGGGCTCAATGTCCGCGGCTACGAGACAACAGTGAGCGCTATGGCGACCAGAGCTCGCTCTGGGCGCCATTGGGCTCAATGTCCGCGGCTACGAGACAACAGTGAGCGCTATGGCGACCAGAGCTCGCTCTGGGCGCCATTGGGCTCAATGTCCGCGGCTACGAGACGACAGTGAGCGCTATGGCGACCAGAGCTCGCTCTGGGCGCCATTGGGCTCAATGTCCGCGGCTACGAGACGACAGTGAGCGCTATGGCGACCAGAGCTCGCTCTGGGCGCCATTGGGCTCAATGTCCGCGGCTACGAGACGACAGTGAGCGCTATGGCGTTGTTCGCACCACTATTATGGCTTGGCTTGGCTTGGCTTGGCTGGCTGGCTTGGCTTGGCTTGGCTTGGCTTGGTGGCTTGGCTTGGCTTGGCTTGGCTTGGCTTGGCTTGGCTTGGCTTGGCTGGTGGCTTGCTTGGCTTGGCTTGGCTTGGCTTGGCTTGGCTGGCTTGGCTTGGCTTGGCTGGCTTGGCTTGGCTTGGCTTGGCTTGGCTGGCTTGGCTTGGCTTGGCTTGGGGCTTGGCTTGGCTTGGCTTGGCTTGGCTTGGCTTGGCTGGCTTGGCTTGGCTTGGCTTGGCTTGGCTTGGCTTGGCTTGGCTTGGCTTGGCTTGGCTTGGCTTGGCTTGGCTTGGCTTGGCTTGGCTTGGCTTGGCTTGGCTTGGCTTGGCTTGGCTTGGCTTGCTTGGCTTGGCTTGGCTTGGCTTGGCTTGGCTTGGCTTTGCTTGGCTTGGCTTGGCTTGGCTTGGCTTGGCTTGGCTTGGCTTGGCTTGGCTTGGCTTGGCTTGGCTTGGCTTGGCTTGGCTTGGCTTGGCTGGCTTGGCTTGGCTTGGCTTGGCTTGGCTTGGCTTGGCTTGGCTTGGCTTGGCTTGCTTGGCTTGGCTTGGCTTGGCTTGGCTTGGCTTGGCTTGGCTTGGCTTGGCTTGGCTTGGCTTGGCTTGGCTTGGCTTGGCTTGGCTTGGCTTGGCTTGGCTTGGCTGGCTTGGCTTGGCTTGGCTTGGCTTGGCTTGGCTTGGCTTGGCTGGCTTGGCTTGGCTTGGCTTGGCTTGGCTTGGCTTGGCTTGGCTTGGCTTGGCTTGGCTTGGCTTGGCTTGGCTTGGCTTGGCTTGGCTTGGCTTGGCTTGGCTTGGCTTGGCTTGGCTTGGCTTGGCTTGGCTTGGCTTGGCTTGGCTTGGCTTTTGAAGGAGAGCAAGAAGAATCTTAATTACATAGAGAACTATAGCGTGAAGGCAGAATATAAAAAAACAACAACTCTTCCTCAGATGTTGGTAATATTACTTGCTCCGCATTGCGAAAAGATGCGTCTTCGTCAAAGCAATTGCTCCCCCAAACCAAATTAGAAAAAAAATGAGATACGTGGAACGTCAAACCTGCTAACAAAATCAGGACAGTCAAAATTTTCGCTAAGGGCTGTTTAACCCTAACGAGGTGACGTGGTGAACGCTGGAGAAAGAAAGCTTTGTCAAGAGACAGACGGGAGTGCATGAAGGAAAAGAAAAAGAAATACATTTAGAAATAGATCTATAGTTATTGAGGACAGAATTTCTGTTAGAAATAGAGAACTATGAATATTGAATTATGCATAAAGCGCTGACTTACATTCGGGGCTTCCAATTTCTCTGTAAAATATAAGATAGTCGCAAAATCATCGCACATGTCACCATCGATTACAAACGCCGGTGGAAGATAAACGTTCCAGAGGACATTCTTGTTCTTTCGTTCGTACAAGGATCGTATTATGTTTCGGCTTAAAATAAATTATAGATACAAATATAATGTATAGAAATATATAAAAACCAGAATAGAAAATAAACGTCTTAGGCATATAAAATGAGATAACATGAGATATCAAGGTGTTATAAACTTGAAACTTACTAGAATATCATAGATTATATATATCAAGTCATCCAGTCAGTTCTGTCCAATTTTACCTGTTTTTTTAGAGTTGAATGAAATTTAATAGTATTTGCAAATGTCTAATTCAATTAAAAATTATTTTTATGCATTTGTGTACGTTTAAACTAATTCAATATTGTTTTACAAAATAATAGACGGTGTCTACAAAGTCTGCGTACATGGGAATTAACACATACTTTTAAAACAAAACAATTTTATTTAATTATAATAAATAATATTTTCAAAGTGATTTCCATCATTTTCAATGCATAACTTGATGCGCCTTGCAAAATTCAGGTGAACTTGATTAAATAAGTCTATATTGCCATCAATTTAAGCACACTGACTGGTAATGCGTTCTCTCGTGTTGTTTAAATCTGTAATCTTTATTGAGTAAACTTTCTCTTTCAACATACCCCAGAAAAAGAAATCAAGGGGAGAAAGGTCTGGTGAACGAGGGGACCATTCCATATGACCCCTTCTTCCAATCTAGTGAGGAGGAAAAGTGTCATTAAATCAATCTCTAACAGTTGTGGCAAAATGGGTAGGGGCCCCATCCTGCTGAAACCAATTCGGAAGGTCCTCGCCTAGGCGCTCAATTTAAGATATTAATTTGTCTCTCAATATATTTGCATAAGTCTCATCCGTTACATGTTCAATGAAGAAGGGTCCTAGAACATGAGCTTTCCAAAAACCACACCACCCCATCACCTTTTTGCTCTCTTGCTGTTTGGATAGATCCATCCAATGTGGATTACCTCGAGACCAGTATAGAAGATTCTGTCTGTTGACCTCACCATTTACATAAAACGTAGCTTTGTCACTGAACAAAAAGTTTTTCGTAAAATTGATATTTTCATCCAATTTATTCGTCTATCAGGATCGTCTTAATTTAAGTGATGCAATATCTGTAGGTTGTATCGATGAAACTTTTCCTCAACCAGCATTTTGTGGATGGTTGGTTTTGGAACACCTAACACCGTAGATGTCCGACGAAGTGATTTTGGGGGGCTAGCTAGCAGAAACTTTAGCCTCGACAGCCTCTTTAGTTTCATCTGAAGTCTTTGGTCGCCCGGAACGGGGTTTATCCGAAACACTGCCTGTTTCCTTAAATTTCTTGATCAATTTCCTGACGGCAGTAAAATAAATAGGTTGCCTACAAGGGTGTGGAAGATTAAATTCTTCCGCAATTTTGCGATAAGACCATCCCTCTCGTCCACTTAATAATACTAACTCGATTCTTTCTTCTTTAGACAGATTCATCATTCGATCTGGGATTCTTTCTTCTTTAGACAGAGCCATCATTCGATCATCTGTAGAAAAATAACAAATAAATTTAGAAAAGTAAAGTATTTTTTAAATTTAATTTAAACAAAAGTAAAAAAGGAAAATTATTATTCTTATATTATTCTTATGTTATGATTTTATTCCATAAACCCAGACTTCGTGGACACCCTAAAATTGCTTTGATTAAAACCCTTTCAACATGGAAGTATCCAAGGAGCATTTAAGGCACATATAATTCTTTATGAGTACAATAAAGGTAACTCTGATGCCGAAGTGACTCGAAACATACACTCAGTTTATAGCAAAGTGCTCGAATGAAAGAACTTGCAGGAGATCGTCTGCAAAATTGAAGATGAATATCGAACAGGATGTCCAGTTGAGTTTGACAAGCTCCTTGAGGCATTACTTGAAGAAAATCCGTCATTATCAGTTGAAGAATTGACAATAAAGCTTACTTCAAACCATACAACAGTTCATCGTCATCTTCAACAACGTGGAAAGGTTCCTAAACTTGGAAAATAGGTGCCTTATGTATTGTCCGAAAGCAACCGCAAATCCCGAGTTGGCATCTGCTCTTCTCTCCATTCTCGCAAACTCATTTCACCCTTTTTCGATAGACTTGTGATGAAAAATGGATTTTCTATCGAAATGTTAGACGTCGTAAACAGTGGCTTGGTAAAAGGGAAAATTCTCAACCGAGAAGGGAACTTCATGGGAAAAAGGTTCTACTCTCTATCTGGTGCGATTGCAAAGGCGTAATTCACTTTATATTGTTACCACCTAATGCAACAATCAATGCTCAAGTCTACTGTCAGCAATTAGAGCGTTTGAACCAAGCTTTGAAGGAAAAAAGAGCCGCTTTAGTGAGTCGAAAACGAGTGATGTTTCATCAGGACAATGCGCAACCCCACACTGCAAAGATCACATCACAGAAGATCAAAGGGGTCGGTTTGGAAAAATTTCTTCATCCAACTTATTCTCCCGACCTTACTCCTTCAGGATACCATTTGTTTCATAGTTTACAGAATTAGTAGGGGGATACAACTTTCGCAAGCCAGGGGGAGGTCGAACCTGACATTTCAGAGTTCTTCGCTTTCAAACCAAAAGAGTTTTACGTTGATGGGATTAAAAAGCTAGTAAATAGATGGAGGTAAGTCATAGATGATTAGGGAAAGTACATTGATGATTAACTTTCAATTAAATATAACATTTGATCACTTGTATTCTTTATCCAAAATTCAGACAGAACTTATGGGATGACCTGAGATATATACACTGGCGAAAATATATTTAAGACAGACGATAAAAGTTCTATTTCTTACAAAATATTTTGTTACTAACACCATACAAATTATTTTTATCTTTTACACCTTATGCAAAATTTATTTCGCTTTCGAATGATGCAGACAATAACCATTTTTATACTACTTGAAGAATTCTAATGCTAAATATAATTTTAATGGAGATAACCTGCAGTATATAGTACAACATTTTTGTCTCCGTATATGAGCTAAGTATTAATAAAATGTGGTATACGATAAAAATTTCGGATATTTGTCTTAAAACATTCAGACAAGAAAATTCAGATGTAGCACATGAGGTATTATTCCATACGAATATCCACATATTTATATTAAGAATTTCATGATAAAAATATAGAAATATTGGGTTGTCCGGAAAGTTCTTGCAGATTTATAGTAGCTTATCTTTCGACTTATTTTAGAACATGTTTGAGTCCATAAAATAGGATTTGACTACACCTCCATTTGGAGCACAGTTTAATCTATCTTTTCGTGGAAGAAGGTTTATGTTCCAATAACCTGTGTTAATTCTGTAACCCTTAAATTAAAAGATGAGAAAAATTCATTATCGGCATTTGATGCTTTGGGAACCAGACAAAAATTGCTGCAGCTTGGCTGGGGTGACTTACCCCACCCTCCATATTCACCAGATATTACTCCTTCGGATTTCCACTTATTCAGGTCTCTGCAGAATAGTCTTAATGGTGAAAATTTCAATTCCTTAGATGACGTAAAAAGATACCTTGATGAATTATTTGCCTTGAAACCACCCCAATTCTGGGAAGAGTATTTAGTGACATGTACTTCCTTTAAAAATCGGAACGAACTTTCCGGACAACCCAATATAAACATAACAATGAAATACAAATAAAAACATGAAAAATGAAAACCTAAATTGAAAGAGGCGATTAAATTTTTTTCCTAACCTGCAGCCGTTTGTTGTACGAAGTATTCGAAATTCAGCCCTCCTTCCTCAGGGTTCCTATCTCGAGGTAAAATCCAGCAGAAAGCAGTAAGGCACTACATGGTTAGTATCCAAGTGGTATTGATGATGAATAAGTGCAGATTTTCAAGAGGATTGCCACGTTTAAATAAGAAATGGAAATCATTTAGTTAATCATGCAATTTTGGGAATATTCCATTTTTTACTGATATATACTACAATAACAAAGAAATTATTTAAGATTTTAGATTTATGCATAAGTATTCTTATGGTTCCAAAACGCATGGTTCTCAGTTCAGTCCCACTGTGTGGTAACTTGGCATGTGTCTTCTACTATAGCCTGAGACCAACCAAAGCCTTGTCAGTGGATTTTGTAGACAGAAACTGAAAGAAATCAATCGTATATATGTATGTATGTATGTAAGTCTGTGTATGTGTCTTTGTGTTCTCCCTCATCACTGCTTCACAACTGGTGTTCGTTTATTTACATCCCCATAACATACTGGTTTCACAAGAAGAAACTGATAGAATAAGTACCAGGCTTATCAAAATTTAAAAAAGCTCTACGCAGTGTCTCACATTTTTGTTTGCCCACTCAGTTGTATCTATCAATTTATCTTTGTGTGTGTGTACATACATATATAATGTATGTATATATAATATATATATATATATATATATATATATATATATATATATATATATGGATTTCGTGGACAGGAACTGAAACAAATCAATCGTATATATATGTATGTATATATGTAAGTGTATGTGTTTTAGTATTGGCAACATGAATGACAATAGCCAGAGACTACTTGAATTTTGCACATACCATAACCTGTGCATCACCAACACATTCTTTCCCAACAAGACATCCCACAAGGCATCTTGGAGACATCCAAGATCTCACCACTGGCATCAGTTGGATCTCATCATTACACGAAGATCCTTTCTGAATTCTGTTCAACTGACCCGTAGCGCGGATTGTGAGACAGATCATTCACTAATAAGAAGGGTGAGGATTCTGCCTAAAAAGTCCATCACTCCAAGAAAATTAGCCAACCACGCATTAACACTGCCAGAACCTCGAACCCTACACTGCGACAATGTTTTGCTGTTTATCAAGGTTGCCCTCAGTAGCTGCCCAACCTCCTCTGCTGAAAGTAGGTGGAATTATATCAGGGAAGCTTTGTATACCACATCAATAGATACTTTCGGAATGAGAGAAAGGTAAAACCCAGATTTTGTTCAGTGCTGGGCTCTCAGAGCTGGAACCAGTTATCGAAGCAAAGCGTACAGCTCTGATGCAATACAAGAGTGGTTCTTCTACAAAGTCACACGAAGAACTCAGAAAGGCAAGAAATAAAACCCAACTGACTGCCAGACGCTATGCAAATGGGTATTGAAAGGAAATCTGTCAGAGTATCCAGTCAGCTGCTGACAGTGGCGACACCCGTGGGATGTATGCCGGTTTGAAGAAGGCCCTCGGTCCATCCGCAAATACCTCAGCCCCTCTGAAATCAACTACTGGAGATCTCATCAGGGACCAAAGCAAGCAAATGGATAGATGGATGGAGTACTACCAGGATCTCTACTCACGAGAGACCACGGTAGCTGAGGCTGCAATCGAGGGTGTCAAGATCTTGCCAGTCATGTGTGAACTTGACAGTCTGCCATCTATAGCAGAGCTCACCAAATCTATTGACTCCCTAGCAAGTAACAAGGCTCCGGGAAAAGACGGCATCCCCTTAGAGATCATCAAAACCGGCAAAAACACCATCCTGCTTCGGCACATTCATGAGCTTCTGTGTCAGTGCAGGTAAGAGGGTACAGTCCCTCAGAATATGCGGGATGCTAACATCATTACGCTTTACAAAAATAAAAGTGACCGTGATGATTGTAACAATTACCGTGGAATATCTCTTCTAAGCACAGTTGGAAAGGCCTCTGCTTGCATTATCCTGTCCAGGCTGCAACTAATTGCTTCTCGAATTTATCCAGAATCGCAGTGTGGCTTTAGAAGCAGATCAACTATTGACATGATATTCTCCATACGCCAACTTCAGAAGTCCAGAGAGCAGAACATGCCATTATATATGGCCTTCATTGATCTGACAAAGGGCTTTGACTTGGTAAGTAGAAAAGGCCTCTTCATCCTGCTCCAAAAAATCGGATGTCCACCAAAGCTGCTGAGGATCATCAAATCATTCCATGCTAATATGCAAGGCACCATACAGCACAATGGTTCAACATCAGCCGCCTTCCAAATAAAAAATGGGGTAGAGCAAGGTTGTGTCCTTGCTCCTACATTATTTGGCATCTTCTTCTCGCTGCTGCTGTCACATGCCTTTGAGACATCAGATGATGGAGTGTTTCTGCACAGTAGAAGTGATGGGGAACTGTTCAATCTCTCGCGTCTGCGTGCCAAGACCAAAATTTCAGAAGCATCCTGATCAAGGAGATGCTATTTGCTGATGATGCCGCTCTGGTATCACACACAGAAGAAGCCCTACGAAGGCTCAGCAACTGTTTTGAGCAAGCATTTGGCAACTTTGGCTTAGTTATCAGCCTCAAGAAGACCAACATCATGGGTCAGGCTACATCGGACATCCCAAACATACATATTGGAGACCACAGAGTATAGGAGGTGGAGAAGTTTACCTATTGGCTCTACCGTCACCTACAACCTATCCCTTGATGCTGAGCTCAATATACGCATTGGCAAGGCAGCTGCTGTGATGGCCCAACTCACCAAACGCGCATGGGACAACAATAAGCTGACCAAGACCACAAAAATGAAGATTTACCAGGCATGTGTACTTAGCACTCTACTGTATGACTTTGACGCCATACACACGCCATACGACGCCATACGTCGCCTAAATATCTTTCACCTGCGCTGTCTCCGGAAAATCCATCGCATCAAATGGCAGAATCATGTCCCTAACAAAGATGTCCTCAAGCAAGCAGGAATACCAAGCATGTTTGCACTCTTCACACAAAGACGTATGAGATGGCTTGGACATGTTAGCCGTATGGAAGATGGCAGAATCCCCAAGGACATACTCAACGGAGAGCTTGCTAGGGGCACTAGGTCTGTGGGAAGACCGTTCTTACGATACAAGGATGTTTGCAAAAGGGACATGAATGCCTGCAACATCAATATTACCAACTGGGAAGCAGTTGCCAGCAACCGTGGAGATTGGCGACGTACCGTGAAAGAGGGAACACAAAGGAGTGACAGAGGGAGAGAGAGGAGAAATGGAAAGACGAAAAGACGTCAACAAGAAATTATGACATTACAACCAGTCAGGCAAAGTCTTCGCTACATTTACGACACCTGCCAGAGGGAGTGTTTGTCCCGGATAGGACTACACAGCCACAGCAAGAGATGTATTAGGACATGAAATGTAAAAGCCGGACAAGATTATTTTATGCGCAACTCCATTGTCTCCCGAGACAAAAAGGATGCCAACAACAATATATATGGATTTCGTAGACAGGAACTGTAACAAATAAATCGTATATATATGTATGTATATATGTAAGTGTATGTGTGTGTCTTTGTCTCTGTGTTTCGCCCTCATCAGCTTCACAACTGCTGTTCACTTATTTACATCCACATAACTTACTGGTTTCACAAGAACAAACTAATAGAGTAAGTACTAGGCTTATCAACATAAAAAAGCACTAGGCTGTGTCTCATTTTTTGTTTGCTCACTCAGTTGTATCTATCAATTTATCTTTGTATGTGTGCATGTGTGTGTGTATCTATCTATCTATCTATATATATATATATATATATATATATATATAAAACACCCTAATGGGAGCCTTAAATCCCAAATTTTAGTAATTTCTTTTATGATCCAAAACTTGGTCAAAAGTACTGAATGGATCTTTATGAAATTTGGAAATTATATTCTATGCATAAGGGCCATAACACCCATGACAATTCATATATTTTTGCTGTTGATGAAATTTTAACCATAGACATTAGACACAAATGAAGTAATATCTATAAAATTTCATCTTACAAAGTTAGAAAGACCCCTCCATGGGGACTTAACAACTACAATTTTGTCATTTTATCTAAGCAAAAATGAATACAGTTGTGCTCTTGGAAGCTGTAGGGTTACCCGAGCATAAAAGATGAGCATTATTGTAATTCAATGGTACAACAGTGTAACAGTTTGCTTTGACATACACACTGCATAAATTGTCAAGTAAATGAGAGGCATCTTTGCCTCCACTGATTCAGTTGCAAAGTGTAGAGTAAAAATTATTTGATTGCAGACCTCCTTTCAGTCTTTTTATTATCACTCGGTCACACATAGTCCCCAGATGGTAACATTGATTTCAAGGCCTTCCCAGATGAGTGACTGGTTATTCGAAGACATTTATAGATTTTAAATTTATTCTGTCCAGTTACGTATCAGTATAGGGTCATTTGCAAACTACAGAGGTGACACTTTCATTTCTCCTTAGCTCTCACGTCAAACAGTTGTTAATGTTGATTTCAGTTGGGTCACGCCCTTCCAATTGCTATAGATTTGTAATGCATCTTACGGCTGTGCCTGTCACCTGGATGGTGAGGAATCCTACATTAGGAGTGGTAACGACTAGGGTAGGGTAACTGACTGCTTATTGTGATCATTCGTCTTTTGGTTTCCTGTAGCTTTGCTCTCTTTTACAAACCCAGTGAACATATATTCCTATTTCAAAGAAATTCAAACAATAGATATAAGACCCAAGTTAAAAAGATTTTCAACAATTCAACTTCTCTGGTTGACATTAAGATGCCCACCCCCAACAGGGGCCTTAACTCTCACATTTTAGAGCTCCATGACCTTCATTTTTCAGGAACAAAATCTTTTTAACAAGTTAAATAAGACTGGAATTTGGAATATGCGCATAAAAATCAGGATTATGGGATACATGTGGCACGATTACAATTTTTTAGGGTGTGTAAAGATTGAAATAACCCTCATCTGCAATTTTGATGAAATTCGAAACATAGATATTCCAGTTCATCACAGAAGATATAACAGAAAAGTCTAATTCTCCAATTGAATGTAATCGGGTAACGCCGGGTATCTCTGCTAGTTATATATAAATATAAAAAAGTAAAAGATATGCAATAAATATAAAATGTATATAAAAGTAAAAATGTACATATATATATATATATATATATATATATATATATATATATATATATATATTCTTTCTTTTCTTTCTTTTATTCTTTTACTTGTTTCGACCCGAACACTTCTTTAAAGTAATTCTATATATTTCGCAAAAAAGAACAATAATATTATGTATATACATGCCACCATCGGGGGGACAAACACAAACACACACACAGTTTCCGTCTACCAAATTCACTCACAAGGCTTTGGTTGGCTTGAGGCTCTAGTAGAAGACCAAGGCGTCGCGTAATGGGGCTGAACCCAGAACCATGTAGTTGGTAAGCAGGCTACTTACCACACAGCCACTCATGCATATGTATGTGTGTGTGTGTGAGAGTGTGTGTGTGTGTGTGTGTGTGTGTGTGTGTGTGTTTGTGTGTGTCTGTGTGTAGTTTGACAAGTGTCAATGAACGAAACTCTCGCCCCCCGAGTCACTCTGTTGCTTCTGCTAAATATTGATAAACACATATATGACAAGCTTTTTCAGATTCCGTCAACCAAATCTACTCACAAGGGTTTAGTCGACCCAGGGCTATAGTAGAAACACCCGTTCAAAGTGCCACGCAGCTGGACTGAACCCGGAACAGCTTACAACACAGTCACGCCTGCTTCTATTCACATATACATGATATATATTTCTTTTGCTACCCACAAGGGGCTAAACATAGAGGGGACAAACAAGGACAGACAAACGGATTAAGTCGATTACATCGACCCAGTGCGAAACTGGTACTTTATTTATCGACCCCGAGAGGATGAAAGGCAAAGTCGACCTCGGCGGAACTTGAACTCAGAACGTAGACGAAATACTGCTAAGCATTTCGCCCGGCGTGCTAACGCTTCTGCCAGCTCGCCGCCTCTTGCATATAAATCTATGTGCGTATATAGACACAGTTATACATACACATACCTAGTCATGGATGGCTACACACACTAACACACACGTACACATACACATGCAAGTAGTCACACGAGTGTACACACAACCACACACATACGCACGCACACACACACACACACATACACACTCGCACGCACGCACATAATCTCCTTTCCTCTCACCCTTATTCTTCTAAGCAAACACACATCTACACACACATAGAAAGGCATGCATGCACGCAGACATAAGATTAATTCGCGGCCAAATTTCAGGGCAGACGTTGAAGAGAAAGGACAAGCTATTGAAAAGGTCGCGAAAAATAGCGACGAACGGACTTTCACGAAGAAATAAAACTTTGATTGTTTAACCAAACAAACGATCGATTACGAAGTTGGTCAGATGTGTAACCATATCGTTATTGGCATAATGACCCTCCCAAGAATCAACAAGATGTATGTGTGTATACGTGTGTGAGTGTGTGTGCGTATGTGTATATATGTATGTGTGTGTGTGTATATGTATGTGTGTGTGTGTGGCAAAAACAGACCGATAGAATAAGTACTAGGCTTACAAAGAATAATCCCTAGAGTCGATTTGCTCGACTAAATGCAGTGCTCCAGTGTCGCTGAAGAGTTCACAGACAGTGTGACGAAAGATTTCCGGACGATAAACATAAATTAGAATAAGAACAGTAATAAATGAGTGAAAAGGGAATTATATAGGGCGCTGTTATTGGCAAAAAGAGGGAAAAAAATAATATCTCGAAATACAAACAATATCTGTTTCAACGCACGGTTTCACATCAAGATCTTGCAGCACACATAATAAAAGGATATATTTACAGAAAACAACAAAAGACGAGACAGGTGCAGGAATAAACAAGCAGGTGAATTGTTGATGTAATATAGAGAATACAAACGAGTTCCCTATGGATACCGTATTTATTACAACGAGTGGCTTGTAAACGAGTTGTATAAATACGGTATCATAGGGAATGAGTTTGGTATTTTATTTATTACACACGAATAAAGGACCATATTTTATTAACCCAATAACTAAATCTTCACGTTTAGTTGTAACTTATGAATGACAAAAGTAGTGCCGTCACCGTGACCTCAGTCATCACCATGGATTGACCAATCAGAAGGCAGCGTGTCACCGTGACCTCGGGTCATCACCGGATGACCAATCAGAAGCAGCGCTGCAGTATCTGACATATGTTAGATACCAAAAAATACTCAAAGGGTTCTCACTCACAGTGGTAATAAATATATATATATATATATTATATTATCTATATATATATATATATATATATATATATATATATATATACTATATAATATATATATATATATATATTTAGTGTAGGAAGAAACGAAGATTTAACAAAATTCCTTTTTATTATTTTCTACATATGTTTCAAAGGCTGCAAAGTCCCTATTCGGATTGAATAAGGAGTCCATTTTGCAGCCTTCTCTTCAGGAAAATCCAGGAACTTAATTCTCCAACAAAATGCACAGCAGCTTTTCACAAACGCTCACGAGGAGCCCATGGAATAAATGGCACCAAATGTCTATCTATAGCGTTGACGCCAGGCTGGGTGAAAGCAGACGAGAATGTCCGTTAAGATAGTTCAAGGTCAAATCCGGTTAGGAGAAGGGGGGTACAGAAAATCAAGAGTGTGAATGTATTCTGTATGACTGGTGTTTATATTTGAATTATTTAAGAATGAGTGCTAGGTGTTGAGTGTGAGAAATTGCTTTCATATATGGTGTGTGCGTCTAGTATGTGTGGCAGTGTGTTTCGAAGGCAGCAAGAGAGAGATATATAGCAGGTATAATGGTCAGCAACAGAAAAGACTGTATATATATAATATAATTAGAAAAAAAACACCTTTTATCAATTCATGATATATACGATTTATTTATTTTTGCAGATTACTTAATCATTGGTATATTATTATTTTATATTTAATATTTCTATTATATGTAATTTTTAGATGGTGTAATTTGATTGTTCATTTGAATTGATAAAAGGTGGTTTTTTCTAATTTTATAATATATATATATATATATATTATATTTCGTGAAATTTGAATTAGTATTTCTAAATTGAATTTTTCCCTGTAAGTTATGTATAATATTCCCTCAAATTTTATATAATATATACACTGTATATATATATGT
>NC_043009.1:43981084-43996084 GCF_006345805.1 Octopus sinensis
CCTCAGAGGAAACATGACTCCTCCTTCACTCCTCTCCACCCTTCATTTATGGTTTGAGAATTCTATAATTCTATAATTGTTGTAAACTGGAATGGAACTTACTCTCTTTCTGCTCACATCCATTCACCATTTAATGTTACTTGCTTTGCATCTTTTAGAGAGATAGATTAGATATAACTAGCAGTATCGCCCGGCGTTGCTCGGGTTTGTAAGGGAAATAACTATATAAGCATTTTTAGAGAGTTATAGCCCAAAAATAGCAAAAAAAAAATGCATTAAAAATGGAAAAAAATGATGGTAAATTTTTTTTTTAAATCGTTGACTCATCGTAGACATTTTTAGAGAGTTACTTCCCTTATATAATATCGAAAAATGCATTAAAATGGAAAAAAATGATGGTAAATTTTTTTAAAAATCGTAGACTCATCGTAGACGCGCACTAATACCCAGAAGGGCTCGATATGAATCACGACTATAAGATACCCGGTTTTGGTTAAACTGCACCGCAAAATGTGGGAGTAGTTAGGAATTTAAATCGTAGGAGACAGACACACAACCTCTCTTTTATATATAAAGATAAACTCAAAGAGCAACTAGAAAGTGAAAGTAGTTTCTAACTTAGGATGTCTCATAGATAGTGGTGGCAATGGTGTTGGAGGTGGTAGATGTGGTTATCATGGCAGTGGTGGTGTAGTGGTGACAGTGGATGTGTATGATGGCAGAAATTATAGTGTTGGTGTTTTTGTAGAGATGGTGATGGTGGTGGCGGCAGTGGATGATGATGATAATGATGATGATAGTAGTAGTAGCATTGATTATGTTAGGATGTCTCATGGATGGTAGAGTTGAAGACATTGCAGAGTGTAGTGGTGGTGAAATTGGTGATTTTGAATATGATGCTGGTATTGATCTTGGGGTTGTGGTTGCAGAAGATGGTTGTGGTGGTGGCATTCGAGGTTGTAGTAATGGTTGTAGTGGTGGTTGTGAAGATGATTCTGATATTGATAGTCTTTGCATTGAGGTGGTGGCAGAGTCAGAGTAAATAATAAGAGCCGAGTTAACACAAGATTCTTAAATTTCGGAGATCATAAGATAGAGAGCAAGAAGTTAAAAGTTCCAATACTGGCCCAATACCTACACCCCAGATTCTTCAACTATTTATAAGAAAGGGGTTAATGGCAGGATAGGGATTCAGCTTTAAAATAAATTGTATAACAAAAAATACATAAATAAATTACTGCTCCAACGATGTAATTTTAGTATGTGTGATGTATGTACGTGTGTGCGTGTAAGCAATGCAAACAATGGAAAATAATTTAAACACTCATTTTCTGATGTCTAAGGATGGATATTTATGCGTATGAATCTTTTTCTTTTTATTTTCTTTGAAATATAATTCTAGGGAACTGAAAAAGCTGTGTACGATGCCAAGCGAATTTAGCTATTTACGATGAGCGGATGTTTACGTTACAAACGAATCTGTAGGTCTGTTTACATGTTTACGTTAACCACGTCACAAAATAGCTGTTTACGTCACAGTAACAATATTTTGAGAGGCAGTAAATAATATGAGGTCGAAAGAAAGAATATCATTGGTTAAAATTCGAATTATTAAACAACGTTAAACTTAGAAATTGCAATTCCGTTTTCATTTTGGGTTACAATTATGTTTTCTTTTGACACATTCTACCAGTATACGAAGTTTCAAATTGTTTAGTTAACTAAGAAAATCTGGCCTTCAAACTGAAAAGATCCTAATAATAATAATAATAATAATAATAATGATATAATAATAATAACAACAGCAATAATTGTTACAGCAAGAGCAACAATAATAAGGCAGAAACTCCATCAGATGAAGGAAAGACAAAGTGAGAATTAGAGGCAATGATGTAGAGTTGTGGCAATAACAATAAAAACAAAAATAACAACAATAAGAGCAATGCCACAAGAGCGACAATAATAATTGCAGCAACTGCAAAACGAACCTAAGGTAAAGAAGACGAGAATGGCAGACGAAGCTGGAAAGACGAAGAGCTTCAAGTAAAGTCGTAACGTGTACATCGTCGTATTACTGAGTAATACGAAGAAATTTTGTTTTAGTTCTGCTGCGCGCGCACACACACACATACATACACACATAAATATACATATACACAAACAAACATACACATAAACACACACAGGCATACATACAGATATATAACTATACATGTATGTATATATATTATATAGGCGCACGAAAGAAAATAGGCGTACACATACATAAATACACTCGTACATACATATTCACACAGGCACAGTCGCAGAGACGTATACACAGATATACACGAACAAATGTATTTATTCTATCTATCTACCTACCTACCTACCTACCTACCTACCTACCTACCTACCTACCTACCTACCTACCTACCTACCTATCTACCTATCTATCTATCTATCTATCTATCTATCTATCTATCTTTTTTCTTTTTTTCCTTTTTTTGTTCTTTTTTCCCTTTTACGATCCCTTTTGATCGAAAACCTACGCCACCTTTTTTTTTCCTCACCCAAAAGAAAAGCTCTACCTTGTAACTTGTCCCATCTGTGTGCAGCCCTGTGTGGCCAATAAAGAAACTTATCTATCTATCTATCTATCTATCTATCTATCTATCTATCTATCTATCTATCTATCTATCTATCTATCTATCTATCTATCTATCTATCTATCTATCTATCTATCTACCTCTGTCTCTGAATATCTGTCTGTCTGTTTCTATCTATCTCTCTCTGTTTCTCTCTCTCTCTCTCTCTCTTCTATCTATCTATCTATCCATCTATCTATCTCTGTTTGTCTCTATCTATTCATCTATTCATCTATGTATCTGTCTAATATATAATTACTGTACGTATGCCTATATATATATACAGGAACAAAGAGAGAGAGAGAGAGAGAGAGAGAGAGAGAGAGAGAGAAAGAGATACATGGACATAAGCCTCCCCCACACACATATTCACTCTCAGATCCACTTCCTAATGTGCCCCCTTCACCTTCTTCTCCTTCCCCACGCCTTTTAGTTCCTGTCCTTCGAAGATCGAAGAAAAGGTGGAACCACCATTTTCTGTCTTTTGTGAGTCTCTGCTGTTATTGTGAAGTTTATCACTGGAAAGAGAGCAACTTGGGGAAACAACAGTAAACAGCAACAATAACAACGGCAATAAAAATAATAACAACAATTCCGACAACAACATCAACAACAACAACAACAAAAAACCCAGCTAAAATAGCAACAGCTACAATAAAAGCAATAGTATCATCATCATCATCGTCATCATCATCATCGTCATCGTCATCGTCGTCGTCGTCGTCGTCGTCGTCATTGTTATCATCATCATCATCGCCGACGTCATCATCAGCGTCATTATCATTATCATCATCATCATCCATATCATCATCATCATCATCATCATCATCATCATCGTCGTCGTCGTCGTCGTCGTCATCGTTATCATCATCATCGCCGACGTCGTCGTCGTCATGGTCATCATCATCATCATCGTCGTCATCGTCATCGTCATCGTGATCGCCGACATCGTCGTCATCATCATCATCATCGTCGTCGCCGTCGCCGTCAACAACAACTGAAATAGCAAACACAGCAACAATAAAAATAGTTGTATCATCATCATCATCATCATCATCCTCATCATCATCATCAACAATAACAACACAACATAACAGCAACATCAACAAGAATAAACAATAGCGAAAAAACAAAGAAACAAACAGTAATAAGAATAACACCCTCACTACTAACAACAACTGCAGTAGCAGCAGCAGCAGCAGCAGTAGTAGTAGTAGTAGTGGTGGTGGTGGTGGTGGTGGCGGTGGTGATAGTGCGGGTGGTGTTGGTGGTAATAGTAGTTGTAGTATTAGTAGTGGTTGTGGTTGTTGTGGTGGTGGTGCTGGTAGTTGTAGTAGTCGTTGTAGTAGAAATAATAGTAGATGTAAAAGTAGTGGTGGTGGTGGTGGTTGTGTTGGTGTTCGTAGTAGTAGCAGTATTGCTGATGGTTGTGGTAATGCTGGTAGTAGTTGTGGTAGTAGTTGTAATAGTAGTAGTAGTGGTGATTGTGGTGTTGTTGGTAGTAGTAGTAGTAGTAGTGGTAATAATAGTAGTAGTAGTAGTTGTGGTGTTGTTAGTTGTAGTTAGTAGTAGTATCTTGAAAAACAACTGCAACTACAAGAACAACAGCAACAAAAGAAAAACGAAAAACAAAACAACACCCCCCCCCACCAAAGAAACCCCCCCCCCAAAAAAAACAACAGTGGGAGCAGCAGCAGTAGCAGTAGCGAGTAAGACAGAGCAAAGCAAGCGATATATTAACAGCAACAGCAACAAGAACTACAACAACGAACAACAAGAAGGTATCTCACAACTTTGTCAACAGAAAAAAAAAACAACAATTGTGAACCAACAAAAGGATAGAATAAATAACAATAAAAAAATAACAATAGTGAACGAACAATAAAGATACAATAAATAACATAAAAAAAAATTATCCAATAGAAAATTATTTCTACATTTCTTAATTTTTCTGATTCTAGATTTTAAAGATTTTTTTTTGTTCCCTCTCATCTTCCGTTCTCCTCCTTTCTCCTCCTCCTCCTCCTCCTCCTCCTCATCATTCATGTCATCATTAGCCGCTTCATCATCATCGTCATCAACATCACCATCATCATCACCACCACCACCATCATACCACCACCACCACCACCAACACCAACACTACCATCATCATCTTCATCATGATTGTTATAGTTGTCGTCGTCATCGTCATCATCATCATCATCATCATCATCATCATATCATCATCATCATCATCATTCTTCTTCTTCTTCTACTTCTCCTCCCTCTTCTTCTCCTTCTCCTCCACCTCCTGCAACTTCTGATTTCCCTGCTCCGAACTCCGAAAGGAGACAGGTTCAACTGCGTCACATTGATTTCTCTTTCATTTTTCCTTCATTGTTCACAGGAAATTCATAACCAGCTGTCAGTCGAAGTTGGCAACGAACACTATACATATATACATACATACATGCACGTGTATATACATATATATACACACACATAAATATGGAATACAAAAGTATATAAATTCTATAAACACAAAATTGTAATGGCTATAAATATATATTATATATATATATATATATATATAATATACAAGTATACATATATATACACGTCTATAGAGTATCTATCAATGTATGTATGAGTGTATATATATTATATATATATATTATCTATATATATGAAGGTATAGAAAATGAAATACGCAATATATACACAATATAGACAAAGTATTTAAGATATATATATATGCACATACACAAACACATATATTTATCTATGCACAAACAAATATATATATATATACACACATAAACATATATATATATATATATATATATATATATATATATATATATATATATATATATATATATATATATATATATAAAGGACAGAGTAAAGGAGAAAAGGAAGACAGACAAAATATGAGTTTCTAAATACATGCGCGGGTAGTTATATAGAAGATACATATTCCTGGATATTTTCCAAATACCCTATTCCTAGCGAAAACGGGTATATAAATTGATGTATTCATACGCCACCTTCATCAGCGGGTAACAATCAGCAGTATGACAATGCTATAATCTCCTACACCTGCTGTGGAAGCCACCACCAGCACTGTTATGACGACGACGACGACAACTACGACAACCACCAAATACCTATTTCTTTATTACCCAGAAGGGGCTAAACATAGAGGGGACAAACAAGGACAGGCATAGGTATTAAGTCGATTACATCGACCCCAGTGCGTAACTGGTACTTAATTTATCGACCCCGAAAGGATGAAAGGCAAAGTTGACCTCGGCGGAATTTGAACTCACAATGTAACGACAGACGAAATACCGCTGAGCATTTCGCCCGGCGTGCTAACGTTTCTGCTAGCTAGTCACCAAATACCACCACCACCACCACCACCACCACCACCACCACCACCACCACTGTCGTTGCCGCCGCCGCCACCACCGTCATCTCTGTCCATGTCTGCTTACGACTATGTAGATACCTAAAGCTATTACCCTTAAACTATTAGCATGCTACAAACTACTAGGTCATAATCGCTTGCAAGTGACGGTGAAAGCTTTAGTTAACTGTCTTGAGTATGTTTTGAGTCACGCAATTTGGTGTGATTCTCCAGAGAATGAGTTGTGTGAGTTGCATTATATCACTGGCTGCCTATTGTTATAGAGCAAGTCGTGAGTTCATAAAGCATCTTGATTGATCCGTGCTTTTCGATTAAGAGTATCTTAGATTAGAAAAAGTGCTCATCATCATTTGGATTGTGCGTAACGTTGTTAGCACTGCTAAGGTTTGTAGGTTATTATCCACATTTTGTTTCTCACATCCAGGGATCCAACTGTTCCTGAGACTGTTTTCCCTTTAATACGTAATACCCCGTTTTCGTAACTGGAGAGAAAGTTGATAAACTCCAAAATGTGCCACTGAAGCTACATAAACTCAACAAATCTGCGCTGATATTTTCGCTACGGTTTTAATAAGGGAGTCTTCGTTAACGTTTAATCGCATTTGTTTGCTTTTTCTGAAGAGGTGGCGATTAATACTGCTTAAATTAAGACCAATATCAAGGAAGTCGACAAAACATAAAACTGCGTGCTTTGTTATTTTTATGCCAATTTCTTTAAAAGTATCAATGTCGTTCATGTTTTGAGACTATAAGCTCACTGATATGTACCTGAATATATGTAGCTGAATTTCAGGTGTATGTAGAGTGTGTAAAAGATTTCACTTTTTAGATTTTAACTTTCTTAGAATTTTTACGATCAATCTATATGTCGAAGGATATGTAGTCGCTTTTCTTTTTCTTTTTCTTTTTGGATTCTTAGCGTTTCATCAAAGGAAAGCAAAAATTCAGTGTGAGTTATGACCGTGATTTCCTGGTTAGTAATTGTACAGTTGCACTTCGAAAACAAGTGAGTGCTTTTAAATGTAGGAATCTAACAATTGAAGGGTAAGAATCTGCAATGCCTGTGTGCGTTTGTGTGTTTGTAGTCGATGCTAGCAAACCATCAACCAATATTTAATGGTAGATTTAATGCTACTCCATGGGGAAAATGTTTTGTTGATGATGATGTAGATGATTTTATATAGCGCTTTGAGTTCGCAGAGTTAATAATCTGTTGACAGTGTCATTGGAGCATTTGTATTGTGATCTTTAAGTGTTAAGTGAGGTCAACGATATAGTAACAGTGCTTGCTTCTTTGTCATCGATTACCTATAGAATCATTGTGGACACTTTCTGATCAAGATCTCGCTTACATGAGCTAAATTAATACTGCCTGCATTAATATGCGCCTATTCACAAACACACACACACACACAAACACACACACACACACACACACGCACACACACACTAACGCACACACAGACACAAACACACACACGCACGCACACACACACTCTCTCTCTTTCTCTCTCTCCCTTTCTCTCTCTCTCTCTATATATATATATAAATATACATATGTATATATATATGTTTGTATATATGTATGCATGAGTGTATGTATGGATACATTATGTATATATATATGTATAAATGAATGTATGTATGGATACATTATGTAACAAAAGCAGCTAACATTGATCTAGATTGCCCAGTAAGTACTTTGTGTAGAGTACATGTTTATTAAACTTTTACCAGAAATGTGGTGACAATGGGCTTCGAGGTTCCGATTTGCTCGGCTGACAAAACATCGAGGTCACTGTCACCCCACTTGTAAAAGTATGATATATATTATATATATATATATGAAACAATAGCACAAATGGGTTGAGATTCACTACAGCTGTTTTAAATGTGTTCTTTATTGATAAACAAAAAATATTACATCATGTATAAAATCCGTTTTCTTCAGGTTAATTGAAATTTAACACTTAGGATTCTTCACATAAAGCATAATGTAAGTTGAGCCTCCCATACTGGTTACAGCCGAGAGAATGGTATTTCTCAAAGCCCACAGATAAAGCAATAAACAATAGCATGTAGGAGATTTCCTATTCAGAGTGATTTTTCAAGGATTTTTAGTCCAATATGTACATATAGCTTTATTTCTGGGTGTTACGAGATATACTATTCCCAAAAGGAATTATTGAGGCTCTAGTTCGGGAGTTTCAGGGCTCCTAAGAGTGTGAAGATGCCACTTAGCTACAATTTTCCCTAGGTCTAGTCTGACCCAGTGTTGTAGCACCAGTCAGAGACCCAGCGATTGGTTAAACTAGCATATGTGATGACAATCCATCTGATTGCGGGGAAGCAGAAATGCTCTTGATTTGTGTCAGGATGTGCGGTAGAACCACGGGGAGAGAGGGACTCCTGGCTGTTGTCACAGCATCATTCTTGGACAGGGACATTGATGTAAAACCTACGGTTTCACGTGATTACTGATCATCTCGCTTCGGACTATCACTAAGTATGAATGACAGCGACTCAGAGAGTTGTACTCGTGTCGTACAAACGTTTATCACTATAATCCAACGATGTACAAATGTCTTTTTAGCATGATCTCATTTGTTATCGTAATTATTGTGGACAGGGGAGATATTTGTTCATCTTTCGGTAGGGGGAATATATATACACAAACATTCTAAAACTGGAGTAGTGGGGAAAAATATGTACAGTGATTGATATGTAATCGGGAATTAAAATATCTATAGAGATCAAGGACTAAATATGCACGCATTACGTCTAAATATGCACGCATAACCAACTTTGATCTCTATACATATTTTAATTCACGATTACATACCCAAATATTTTTCTTAAGAAAATACGTATTTAAATGAATTTTAATGTCATGATTAACGAAAGCGAAACCGGTTAACATACACAATATAAGATATATAAAAAATTATATTAAAACTATGTAAAGTGTGTGCATTTGCCTTCGTTGATTTCTTATATATTACAACTCACCACAAAGATATAATCGAAATTCCTCTCTTTCTGTTACTATATATATATATATATATACATTAGAAGTATTGGGGTGATGTACATATTTAATACATATGAAAGAAAAAGGCGTTCAGAATGCTGGATGGTTGAATATAGAAAAATATACATATTAATTTACATATCACATATTATTTCTTCAAGTCACATATTTAATTAGATATTTAAGCGCTTAAATATGTAATAATATTTCTGAACGCCTTTTTCTTTCATATATATATATATATATATATATTATAATATATATATATATATATATATATATATATGTATAGATAGGTAGATAGTAACATAAAAAGGAAAAAAAACATCAACGCTAGGCCATGGTAAATGCAAAGTATTAATAAAACCCTGAAAAAGTGTGGCTGTTTTACGCTTCGAGCAAAGCTCTTCTTCGGAAACAGGCGACATGGGAAAGTCCAAAAGAAAAGGAAGAAGGAGGGAACAAAATCGCCAACAGTCCACGTATAGTTACATTTGGGAATATATATATATATAATTATAAAAATATAATTACAATTAAGGGCACTGGAGTGCCAACACCTATATGCTAGAAGTAGATGTTAAATGTCTACGAGTTACTCTAAATTTGTTCTCTCTTTTATTACAGCACAAGGCCGAATGCGCGGCAATGGTTAAGAGGATTTACAAAAATCTCGGATAACCCTATATCTTAAGATTTCGTGTTCTGTAATAAATATTACTTTACACTCTTCAGTAGAGGTACACCGACAATATATAGACGAAAAATACATACATGTACATACCGATAAATTTCTACGTATAAATGCCAGTATATATCTGCATTTCCCGCGTATACATTATATGTAATCGGCCATTTCAGCCATGTTATTAATGTAGGAAATCATGCCGGGGTGAATATAGTAATGCAGCAAAATATAATGACTACAGAACTTAAAATTATATATACTTATAAATTGTGGTTTTTATTCTTTTATTCTTTCTTTTATTCTTCTACTTGTTTCAGTCATTTGACTGCGGCCATGCTGGAGCACCGCCTTTAGTCGAACAAATCGACGCTAGGACTTATTCTGTTGGTGTCTTTTGCCGAACCACTAGGTAGATCGATAAGTAGGTTGATAGATACGTATATAGATTGATAGATATAGAGGTAGGTTGGTAGATAAATAGATAGGTAGTTAGATAACATCGGTTGTCAAGCGATGGTGTGGGGACAAACACAGACACACAAACACATGCATACACACATACATGCACCACCCCACACACAAACACACACACACATATATAATTATATATACGACGGGCTTCTTTCAGTTTCCTCTACCAAATCCACTCACAAGGCTTTGGTCGACCCAAGGCTAGAGTAGAAGACATTTGCCCAAGGTGTCACACAGTGGGGCTGAGCCCGGAACCATGTGGTTGGCAACCAAGCTTCTTACCACACAGCCACGATATATATATATATAAATATACATATGTACACACATACATACGTACGTACACACACACACACACACACACATACGTATATCCTTAAATCCTTTAAAATGTTTTAGCCGAAGGCTGCGCCATGTTGGGGCACCACCGCTGGGGCACCACCACGTAATATAATATTATATATATATATATATATATATATATATATATATTATATATATATACATATGCATACATATAAACACACACTCACATATGTATATATGTACATATCTTTCTATCTGTTTATCTATCTGTCTGTCTGTATATGTATGTATGCATATGTCTCTATCTACCTATTTATCTATGTGAATGCATGTGTGTGCATGTGCGTGTGTGTATGAGTGAGAGTGTGTGTATGTGTGTGTGGGTGTGTGTGTGTATGTATGTGTGCGTGTGTTTGTTTGTGTGAATGCTTGTGTTTGGAGAAAGAGGGATAGTGAGAGAAGAAGAATAGTCAGAGTGATAAGTGAGAAAGAGAGACAAACCGGTTGGGTTGTTAAAAGAGTATCTGATTAACAACCGGATGAATGGCTACGACGACCGTTGCATGGGAATTTGTGTGCCTGTGCATGCTGTTGTATGTGTGTGTGTGTGTGTGTGTGTGTGTGTGTGTGTGTGTATGTGTGTATGTGCTGTGTGTCTGTGTATGCATAAATATATATCTGTATCTATACACACATCAGATATATGCATGTATATATATATATATATATATATATAATAGATATATATATATATATATATATATATATATATATATATATATATATATATATACATATATATATCATATGTGTTTGCCTGCGTTTTATACACACACAGGCATACACGCACACATATATATATTTATATACGCATGTGTGTACAAATATATGTTACACACCCACACGTTTTCAAAAAGTATATAAAGAAATACCTACACACACCTGTTCATACATCAGGCATAACACGCATGCACATATATATTCACGTATGTTTAAAACATTTGACATGCACGTACCTACTATTATACATACATACATACATACATACTACATACATACAGATATATTTATATGTTAATTATACTGATATATATATATATATATATATATATATATATATATATATATATATATATAATATATATATATATATACATATACATATATATATATATATGTATATATACACAACACATACATGCATATATATATATATACATACATACATGTGTATGTATTCTCGTTGGTATTGAATATTTGTTCATGTGTGTATATATAGATAGATGATGAAAGTTGAAAGATCGCGAAACTGGTAAATTTGGTGATATTATTGAGAACAATTACTAAAGGATAGTGGGAGCATGGGGCAGAGGCAGACGGACGGTGGGGGAGCAGATACATGTGTGATAGACGAAGTTAGAAGTAAAACAGGATGACATTGGGTAAGAGGCAGTGGTAGGAAAAACAGCAGAATGGATTATCTGGCAAACGTGTAGAAAATTCTTTTGTTGTGTTGCAAAAGCATTGGCATGAAAATCTGTATGGCGAGTTGCAAATAGTGATAGAGAAAAATCGGAGAAAACAAAGAGTGAGAATGGGTGATAGAGAGGATAGGAGATAGACAGGTCGGTAAGTAGATAGGTAGATAGATAGATAGATAGATAGATTGGTGGATAAATAGATAGATAGATAGATGGATAGATAGATAGAGAGAGAGAGAGAGAGAGAGAGAGTAGATAGATAGATAGATAGATTGGTGGATAAATAGATAGATAGAGATAGATAGATAGATAGATAGATAGATGGATGGATGGATGGATGGATGGATAGATAGATAGGCAGATAGATAGATAGATAGAAAGATAGATAGCTTGGTAGTTAGATATTTGGATAGATAAGTAGCTAGGTAGATGTATTGCTTGTTAGGTATAAATATATATATATATATATATATATATATATATATATGGGAGAGAGAGAGAGAGAGAGAGAGAGAGAGAGAGTATGTGTGTGAGAGTGAAAGGGCGACAGCGAGAGAGAAAGGGACAGATAGATAGATAGGTTGTTAAATTGATATATAAATTTAGAGAGAGATTCATTGATACATAGTTAGATAGTTAGATAGGCAGAAAGATAGGTAGATCGATAAGTAGGTAGATAGATACGTATATAGATTGATAGATATAGAGGTAGATTGGTAGATAAATAGATAGGTAGTTAGATAAATAGATAGAGAAGCAGAGAGATAGAGGCTGATAAATAGTTACAGAGGTGGAATGAAAGATAAAAAGGGAGAGTTAGCGCAAAGACAAAGTGAGAAAGAAAGAAAAACGGGGAAAACAGAGACAGTTTTATACAAAAGCGTTGATAAATCTAAAGCTATTGTGTCCCTCGGTTTCAATGTACAGAACAATAACAATAAACATTTATATGTCTTTGTTCCGACAGAGAAGGCGTTTCTTCTGTAGATGCATAGTAGACAATGCCAGAAATTTAGTTTCCGGCACGAACCTAACGGAATTTAACCGCCAAGCGAGTTTAACTACATGAGTTCTTGTAACTGAAGCCTTTTCAGCAATCGTCACCTGTATATTTCACTCTGCATGACAGATGTTTAAAGTCATCGATTGACGAACTATACAGTTCTTTCGATTGTCATCGAATATTATTTGACTTCCTGTATTCAAAGGGATGTGACGCCATGTTGGAATCAAGGTTTCTTTTGAGACCAAATGATTTCTCTGTCTAATATAAGAAATCCTATGATATTTCCCCGTAGCATTCATGAACTGCTTTCTGATATATTTGTTTGAAATTTCCAACCATTGTATAATTCTGAATTATTCCAGTCTTTGTGCATTCCAGCTGAGAATATGGCTTCCAAATGGCAAATTCGAACATTTGACAAGAACGTGAAAATGTCTTGTATATGAGATCACTTCCGGTTGTTTCATTGAAGTTAGTTTTCTTTCACTCAAACAATAAGAAAGTTTATAAGATCAAGAACATGCAGATATCATATTACGGGTCCATGAAACAGAATATATATATATATATATATATATATATATATATATATATATATACATACACAGGCATACATACACACGAATTCTTATATATATGTGTGAGCTTGTACGCGTGAGTGTATGGTATTGTATGTGCGTGCATTGTGTATATGTATATATTATATATATATATATATATATATATTATATATATACGTACACATATACATATCTATACGCACATGCATGCACACACACTTACGCACACACATATATACACACACATAAGAAGTAAATGACAAATAATTGCAATATCTCACCAATTATTTATACAACATAAGCTTTGTGTGTGTGTGTGTGTGTGCCCGTTTATATATAACTATAGATTTACATACACAATGACAAATTATGTATTTGTATTGTTTATTCATACGTGTGTGTGTGTGTGTGTGTGTATTTATTATATATATATAAATAAGGTATGAAAGAAAAAAGCATGAATATACAAATGAATATATACACATGAATGTATACTTACACGTGTATATATCTAGATATATATATGAATATTCATATATATACAAATATACACAGATACAAAGTGAATTTATAAACACAAAAAAAATCCTCCCATTTATGCAGACGCACGCGATACACATATGCGCGTGCCCGTTATTGTGCGTGAGTAGGTGTGTATATGTGAATATTTGTCTTTATATAATAGATACATACACAGACGCGCGCGCGCACACATTTTCATGCATGTATATGGGTGTGCGTATAAATTGTACATACAGAAAGACATGCGTTGTTGTTCAACTGATTCTACGCATGTTTACAATCGTTTTTTAAATGCAGAAACACAAACAACAGGATAACAGAATGGAAACAAAGATGGCAAACAAAGGAAGGAAAACAGAGAAGAGGGAAACAAATGGAGATGCTGGTAGAATTTTGTGGATCAGAAAAAGAACCCAGAGAAAATTTGAAAACTGAAATATTTTCTATTAAATTACTAAAATCTAAATTATGACTCATTGTATTCAGGATAAGACTGTCGGTGTTCTAATTACGTATGCCGTATTTTAAAGTAAATGTCTTTGCGTCCATTTTAATTGTACACCGGAAGTGCTAACTGAAAAGTCACACAAAACCTCCTATGGCCGCCATTGTTATTGCTTTCTGTCTCTGGTCAATGCGCAGCTTTCAAACGGAGTCCGTCTATACCTGAGGCTTATACGTAGACCATGACGGAACCCTGCATAATCGCTTCATATACTAGAAATAGCACTCAAACTTTCTTCATACAACATGGTAATGTTAAAAGATGCAGGGCATGTGTCGGAAATGTAATCTAAGATACGCTGTGAATATAACACAGATTGGACATAGCTCAACACAACAGTGCCAAATGCCAAAAAGGTGGCCCCTTCGTGGTCAGCTTGTTTGTTAGA
>NC_043009.1:44001084-44003584 GCF_006345805.1 Octopus sinensis
CACTCTGAAATGTTCGTATTGGATCTTCCAGTATGAATGGCAAGCAGTACAGCATGTCGTTTCCAAATTTCTGGCATAGTGAATTGCGCCATGGTACTGTTTTTCTCACACACAGTACCCAACTTATCCTACTATACTGTGTAGTTGACAAACTCAGAAACAAAAAATGCGCATGCACAAAATAAAAAAAATAAAAAAGGGCGACAATTTACCCATCGCACCCTGTTTTTAGGTATTCTTTTATTCATTTATTCGTTTCAGCCTTGCAGCTGCGGTCATGCTGGAGCACCACCGTGGTTTCGCTGATTTCCTCACGCTGTGGGGTTTCACATCACCACTCCTGTATGTGCCCTTGTCCCAGCAGTTGGTCCATTTGGTGTATGAAGGAGTTTGATTCCACTGCCCTCGTCTGTACCTCATGCCGGTATTGTGGAGAGGATGACGTCTAGTTCCGTTTTGAAGACATCTACGTCCACATTATGTAGATTTCTTAATTTTTGCGGAAGTGCATTGAAGAGCTTTGGGCCTTTGAAACCTAGGCTATTGCAGTACCTGGTCCTGAATATACATATATATATATATAATATATATATATATTTGTATATATATATATATATATATATATATATATATATATATATATATATATATATATATATATATATATATATATATATATATATTATGTGAAATAGAAAGATGAATAATCTTGTAGTAGATTAATCAAAAGTTTAACCGATACCTTAGTAGCAAAAATCACAGCAGTAAACAGCACGGTTGGAGGTACAACCATATGGTGTTGCAACCGTGCGTTGGTGCGGATAATTGAAATTAAAACATTATTGGTGAATTGAAGAAATGGAGCTGAACGCAGATTGAACAGAAATCGTTTTATTTCATTCTACACGTGTTTCGAAAGGCACAAATTACCAAAATCCGATTGAATAATGGACCATATTGTGTCTTCTCTTCAGGAAGAAAATAGGAAATCCGTTGGAAAAACAAAAACAGAACAGAGGCGGAGCAAAAACAAATCGAACTATGCTCCTAAGAGCCCATGGCGAAACTGTTTATCAGTGTATGTTGAGAACCGGTGGCTGAAGAATTTAACGGGTCAGGCATCGGTCAATCATGTGGGTGAGGGTGTGTGGGTGTTCTTTGTGACCGGGAATAAAGTTCTGACTATTTAAGGAATATTGGATGTTTTATAAGGGGCGAGAAAAAATCTACTTAGAGACGTGTGTGTGTGTATACTGTTCTATATATGTGTGTGTTGGCGTAGGGGTAGAAAACATTTTTTGTGTACGTGTGTGCGTTTGATCGTTCGGCTGTCAGTGGCTACTGCCGCGAGAACCGTTGGGTGGCAGAAAAAAAAATATATATTATGTTTTATGTGTGTGTGTGTTCATCTAAGCCTGCCTTGTCAAGGAAACCCCCCGCTGTGAAAAAACCAAGCCCCGTTTGTCTAACAGGAGTAATTCCCCTTGCAGTGGTTAATCGTAGATATCTTAAAGGCTATTTCAGAATTTGTTACCAAGGGCTATGGGTGCCGGTATTATTTATAAACGCTATTTAAAAGCCAGATAAGTGTAACGCCGCCAATGGGGGCATCGAAAAGCCGACTGTAAAAGCCCGTTTACCATCCGGCCTCTGGCAAACAAAATATGGAAGAGTTCGGAGACTGAAATAGCCTTTAAGATATCTACGATTAACCACTGCAAGGGGAATTACTCCTGTTAGACAAACGGGGCTTGGTTTTTTCACAGCGGGGGGTTTCCTTGACAAGGCAGGCTTAGATGAACACACATACACATAAAACATAATATATATTTTTTTTTTCTGCCACCCAACGGTTCTCGCGGCAGTAGCCACTGACAGCCGAACGATCAAACGCACACACGTACACAAAAAATGTTTTCTACCCCTACGCCAACACACACATATATAGAACAGTATACACACACACACGTCTCTAAGTAGATTTTTTCTCGCCCCTTATAAAACATCCAATATTCCTTAAATAGTCAGAACTTTATTCTCGGTCACAAAGAACACCCACACACCCTCACCCACATGATTGACCGATGCCTGACCCGTTAAATTCTTCAGCCACCGGTTCTCAACATACACTGATAAACAGTTTCGCCATGGGCTCTTAGGAGCATAGTTCGATTTGTTTTTGCTCCGCCTCTGTTCTGTTTTTGTTTTTCCAACGGATTTCCTATTTTCTTCCTGAAGAGAAAGACACAATATGGTCCCATTATTCAATCGGATTTTGGTAATTTGTGCCTTTCGAAACACGTGTAGAATGAAATAAAACGATTTCTGTTCAATCTGCGTTCAGCTCCATTTCTTCAATTCACCAATAATATATATATATATATATATATATATATTATATATATATATATATATATATATATATATATATATATATATCAGGACCAGGTACTGCAATAGCCTAGGTTTCAAAGGCCCAAAGCTCTTCAATGCACTTCCG
>NC_043009.1:44008584-44016084 GCF_006345805.1 Octopus sinensis
GTTTATGGTTCCAAAACATTCGATCAGCTCAGAACGGCCATTGCTGGCGACATCTCCCCATACCATTACAGAAATACAACCGTGTTTCACAGTTGGCTGGAGTCGTTTCAATCAAATTCTTGATTGGGAAGCCTCCAGACCCAAACACGCCCACTGTCTGAAAATAATGCAAATCTGGATCCATCTGAGAAAATCACTCTATCCCAAAATGAACTAGATTTTTCTGACATCTCCTTAGCCCATTTCTTTCTTTTCATGATATTAATTGGTTGAATGAGAGGTTTTCTTCTAGCTGCTCGTCCATAATACTCAAGCTTATGCAGTTATGTAACACACGTTCTTGGAGTAACTTCTAGGTGTTTCGCAATGTCAGAAACCTTCGAACGGTGTTCGTTTTCCACAATTCCCTTCAAACAGCGAAGCTTCCTTTCCGAGGGCCCAGGTCGGCCGAGACGAGAATCTGTCGATTCTTTTCCTTGGCTTTTTGAATTGCACTATAATTCTATTAACAGTAGCAAGAGGAATTTGAAGATTTTCAGCAATTTTTCGTTGGCTAAGACCAGCCTCAGATTGTCCAACAATACGACCTCTTTGAAAATATGACAGTTTTGCTGAATTTTTTGTGCGTGGTATGGTTACTTTTCGCAAATGTTTACTATAATGGCACCTGGAATAAAAAAGAATAATTACATTGTAAATTCTACACCTCTGAACACATATTAAGACGCTTAGATCAGAAATTTTGAAAATTAAGGGTGTCTTTTTACTTCCTGCAAGTCTGTGTACATCCATCCATCCATCCATCCATCAACACGAACACATACACACACAAACGCACGCAGGTGCGCATTCACACACATATTCTTTTCTTTTATTCTTTTACTTGTAATTTGACTGCGGCCATGCTGGAGCACCGCCTTAAAGGGTTTTAGTCCAAAAAATCGACACCAGGACTTATTCTTTGTAAGCTTAGTACTTATTCTATCATTTCTCCTTTACCGAACCGCTAAGTTACGGGGACGTAAACACATCAGCATCGGTTGTCAAGCGATGGCAGAGGTACAAACACAGACATACACAAATAAATATATACATATATATACATACGACGGGCTTCGTTCAGCTTCTGTCAACCAAATCCGCTCTCAAGGCTTTGGACGGCCCGCGGCTATAGTAGAAGACACTTGTGCAAGGTGCCATGCAGTGGTACTGAACCCGGAACCATGTGACTGGGTAACAGGCACTCTCATATACAAATATTGAAGTTGACTACTGTATCAGTGTAGCCATTACTTCAAATTTTGCCTCGATCACGTATACCATAAATAGCATTTCGAAAAATGTTTTTGAAAAATTGTTAACGTTCAGTGTCACAAAAAAACGTGTACTTGTGAACGTTTTATAGAGATGATTATTTCCTATAGATTAATTGAGTTTTATTTCGACTTTATAATTCACGAGGCAAAATTTATTGTCTTGTTAGCATTTAGAAATTAATTCTGGTCTTTTGTCTAAAGAATCGATTTATTGGGTTATAATGTGATATGTCATTGCAGTGCAGTGATTGCTTTGTTATACACTCCAAGAAATGGTTCGCACATCGGATGTTCAGTTTCCATGCATGTAGCGTTTCCCTGCTGAGTTATAACTAAAACGCTGACAGACCAATGTGACACGTGACTGCTATGTCTACGCATTTGTAATGTATTAAAAATTAACATGTGCAAATATGCACGTATCTCCTTAGACACCCACTCATTATTTCACTGACTGACTCACGCACGCATGCACTCACTCCTCCCTCCCTCCCTCACTCACTCACTCACTCGCTCGCTTATTTTAAGTACTTATTTTTTTAAAGTATGATACTTATTGCATCAAATCTCTTTAACCGAACAACTAAGTTACGGCACGTAAACAAACCAGCACCGACACCACTGAACTGAGGTAGAGGTGAGAGTGGGGTAGGAGGAGGTAAACACAAAGACACATACATATACATACGAGGGGTGTATGAAAAGTTTTGAGCTTCAAGGACTTCGAGCCTTGAAGTCTTGTATCCTCACGAAAAAAAATTAATGTGTGAGCCAAAACGTAGACCATGAGTAAGATGGTTGCTTCTGATAGGACCCTATGGTGGAGGTACCTTAAGATTCTGTCCCCAATGACCATCTCCAGTATAACAGGTGGCAAAAATGAATGGAAGAACCAATGGTTAATTACCTGAAATAATAGCGTGATTACTTCTTTACAAGGCCTAAATATTTTTAAGGGAGTGATCTAGTTAATTATATCAATCTCAGTGCTTGATTAGTATGTATTTTTATTGATTCTGAAATGACGAAAGGCAAAGTCGACCTCAATGAAATTTGAACTCAAAACGTAAAGAGCTGTAAGAAATGTCACAATGATTCTGCCAGTTCATTGCCTTTACACTTACAAAAGACTTGTACCTTCATCAGAAGTCTTGTACCATGTTTTGTTTTCTTTTGAGGCTCAAGACTTTTCATACACCCCTCGTATATATATTTCTTTACTACCCACAAGGGCTAAACACAGAGGGGACAAACAAGGACAGACAAAGGGATTAAGTCGATTACATCGACCCCAGTATGCAACTGGTACTTAATTTATCGACCCCGAAAGATTGAAAGGCAAAGTCGACCTCGACGGAATTTGAGTATATAACAGGCTTTTCTGTATTAATCAAATCCACTCACATGGAATTGGTCGGCCCGGAGCTAAAGTAGGAGATACTTTGCCAAGGCACTGAAGCTGAAACCACGTGATTGTAAAATGAGATTCTTAACCGTGCTCCAACATAAAGCAAAATTCTAAAGTAAAAATAAGCAGAAAGAAATAATTAAGGAAAGAAACAAGGAGAAGAAATGAAAGAAGAAATGAGAGATAACAAAAGAAAATTGTGTGGCCATTAGGAAGGGGAGTGGGGGAAGTACAATTGACGGAGTTTGTTTTTGTAAAGCAGGGAATAATATTACATGGAAGTGGGAGGCAGAGGGAGGTAAGTGTTCGCTGTAACAACAGTAGGAGGTGTTGCTGTCATCACGTTATTGGAGGTGGGTCAACTGTTATCAACGACTTACCTGACATTAACTCCATTACATTTACCACCTGTGTGTATGTGTGTGTGTGTGTGTGTGTGTGTGTGTGCGCGTGCGTTTTTGCGTAGGTGATTGTGTATGGTGATAAGTGAATTATCTCTAGTGACCTGTTGACACTTCTTTCATCTTAAAAGAAATCTCATGTCCGTGTTGCTTCCTTATTATACGTGTGTGTATGAGTGTGTGTGCGTGTGTGAGTGCGTGTGTATGAGTGTGTATACAGGTATATGTATGTTAATGTATATATATATATATATATAGGGAGAGAGAGAGGGGGAGAGAAAGTGTATGTATATGTGTGTAATATATATTCAGTAAACAATGATAATAATAATAATAATAATAATAATTATAATAATAATAATAATAATAATAATAATAATAATAATAATAATAATAATAATAATAATTTATTCTTTTATTAGCCACAATGGCTCACTTAGAATAACATTAAAGACATGCGACTACATAAAAGACAAAAAAAGGACGATACAATGGGGTTTCCGCGTGTACACAATATAATGATAAAAATTGAACAAATTAAAACTCCCAATAGGGGAGGCGCTTTAAGGTCCTCGTGGAAAAACTCACAAAAGCCACGGGTGCCTGAACAACAGGTCAAGAGCCCTTCTCCTTTGATTCCCTTTTTACAGATGCACGTTCAGAATTGGTCCTTTCACACTGGCCATTCTTCCAATATTCACCCACCTTTCAACAAACTTGCTAGAAGGTAACACTTCCCTCTCCACCCTCAACTTCCTTTTCAAGTGGAACTTGAAAAATTTGGTGAGGGCTTGGTCAAAGAGGAAAGTGCCTCTCTTTAACCCTTTCAAGCGGGTCCACCCATACTACCTCTTTCGCTACAGCCACTAGACACATAAAAATTGCCTGCCCCTCCTGGCCAAATGGGGGCGGCGGGGCAATCTTCACAATTGATTCAGCTGGTATTCGGATCCGTCCTACACGCGACAGCAGGTGTTTGACATCAACCCACAGGTCAGCAATACTCGGGCACTGGACTAGGGCGTGCAGAACGGTTTCATCGTTCTGGGCGCACCTCAGGCAGGCCCGGCTTAAGGCACTTCCGTGCCTGTAAAGTTTATCCTATACACATACACGCGTCCGTGCACACAGATAGGATGAGAGAGAGAGAGAGAGAGAGAGAGAGAGAGAGAGAGAGAGAGAGAGAGAGAGAGAGAGAGAGAGAAATGTATACACGTATATAGATTGCCTGACTGCAGTTTCGATCCTTGTTGGAATTCTCTTCAGTTATTCTGACAGTCGCCTTTGTTCATACACATATAACTCAATGTTATTGATATAGGTTTTAATAATAAGGACTTCAATGAATCGCTAACCTTAATTTGCATAAATAACACCTAGCGTATTCTATATTATCACCACACAACATTACATCAGAATCCACACAACACATACAAAACATAACCCAGTGAGGCGACACTGAATTCAGTATGAGGACACACGTCCTTCTACAAAGAGTGGCTAACTCTTCCTTAAATGTCAGCCTGCCTTATATCCACAGCACTCATATTCGCCGTTCAAGAATTTGGACCTGGCGATCTCCATTTCCAGCGACTTCGAGGGCCACCTCCCAGAGGTGTCGGGCGTCAACGAAGAGCCCGCGACTACAACAAGACGACCAAAGTTTTTTTCTTTCCAAGGTGGGGGTCTCCCGCCCCTAAGCCCTAGACCATCACCTAATCACCCTTACCCGTCTTGTTGCTTAACAACAACAACAGCACTCATATTCGGAGTAAACATAGCAGCGTTTCGCAAAGACGTAGATTTGGATTCAATTTTACCCCCGAGAACCTTGAGCCAGTGTCTTCTACCATGGCTTCAGGTCAACCAAAACCTTGTGAGTAAAATTCGGTGGAGAGAAAACTGTGCGGAATCCAGTCGGAGAGACTTGTTGTTTAGTCTCCAGTAAACCTCGGTCAAGACGATATACGGTCAAAGATACTGCAGTCATGACCATCACGACTAGATTACTTAAAATGCCATTTTCTTATTTAAGAAGTTAGGGAAGATTTGGTTATCTCTAGCAGCCTGAACGACGACTTAGATGATTTGTATATAAATGCAAAACCACTTTGGAATTTGCCGCATTTGTAAGGAATTCTTTAATAACCTATTTGAAGAATTCTTATTCAAGATGACTTTAGTTTTCAAACTCTTTTCCGAGTGTTCCATTATGCCGAAATCTCATCTGTCAATGCTGGATAGTAAAACCAGGAAGTCCTATAAATTTTTTGAGTGACAGCCTTACCTTAGAACATTTAATAGATGGATTGGTCGTAGGCTAAAATATTTTGCTTTTGAAATACCGGATCGCTGCTTTCGTAGTTGCTTGGTTTTGAAATAATGTCACATTAAATTAATATTCATACTTGAAACAGCCTTAAAATACAGGTGTGAGCACACACTCATAATGTGTATACAAATGTGGAATGACACCAGCTATAGTATTTTGCTCTAGGAAACTTCTCTTGGGAGACTGGTGTTAATAAAATTAAAAAAAGAACGAGTTCGCTCAGAATATCGGTGGATTACCAGACATGTTGTTTTCACTTGATTTGGTCTCTTCAGTGATGGATACATCGCACGTTCTGAGTTAGGCGGAAAATGTTCCTATATAGAAATCAGCAAACAAAACATTTCTAGTCTGTGCGAAAGCTAACCGGGCTAGAATTAAATTTATATATGCACTTGAAACAACCTTAGATTAAAATTTACAACTTCGTGCATATCAAAAACGAGACACTATAAAGAGCGACATGTAACCAAAGATGGAGCTTAGTAGTGGATTCTTCACTCCATTCCAGTATTCTGTCTAATACGGCGCGAGGCATCAGCTTCAGGATAGGCTACTGTGCGGAAAACAAGCCAAACAAAAGAAAAAATTATCAAGTATAAAACAGCTCTGGTATTCAATGTTTTATGGGACATAGAAGCGTTCCGTCAAAATGCTGTAATAGTTACGCATCAGATGTAAAAACTCTATGCATTCTTTCCCTTTACCTAATCAGTGTTGCGCAATGAATATTGGTGGAATATTGAAACGCGTGTTTCTCCTATGAAACATTAACGCATTGGATGTCATTGCTGTTTTCTGCTAAAATTATTTCTATTTGAACTATGTGCATATACTTATAATATGTATACACAACACCGGTATTTAAATTCGAGTGTTCGTCCACATTTGTATATACATTGCCATATCCGGCTAAAATGTTCTACCTGTTTTAGGTTCAAATTGAACCAACCCTACAAGATCATTCAAAAAATTAATCGTTGCCTCATCCAAATCTCAAGGCTACGAAATAAGGATTGATTGATTCAAAACAATGTGAATAAATATGCATTACTTTTGATAGAGTAATGTGAATGCTAAAGAATTAAACAGCACATCTTAGCCGTGAATGATGGAGGATAATAACCCATTATGGCGAGTGTGCCAGTATTTTGTATATTTATGAGAGGAAATTCAAAGAAATGTGTAACCTGGTTACCACCTCACTTCGTTAAGAAACCAGTTATCAGTTACACTTTTGGGATAATATTATAACTGTGCATCAAATTCCGCCGAGATCGACTTTGCTTTTCATCCTTTCGGGGTCGATTAAATAAGTACCAGTTACGCACTGCGGTAGATATAATCGACTTAATCCGTTTGTCTGTCCTTGTTTGTCCTCTCTGTGTTTAGCTTCTTGTGGGTAGTAAAGAAATAGCTATTTCGTCTGCCGTTACGTTCTGAGTTCAAATTCCGCCGAGCTCGACTTTGCCTTTCATCCTTTCGGGATTAATTAAACAAGTACCAGTTACGTACTGGGGTAGATGTTATCGATATACCTCCTCCCCGCAAATTTCAGGCCTTGTACCTGTAATAGAAAGGATTATTATAACTGTGCATTATTTTATTTGGTTGGCCCGGATCTATAGTAGCAGACACTTGCCCAAGGTGCCCTGCAATGAGACTGAACCTAGAACCGTGTGGTTTGGAAACAAACTTCTTACCCTACAGCTACACCGACGCCTGGTGTATAAAATGAAGATGACGATGATGACACATATTGATAACGACTATGAAAGTATAAAATCAATATTATTAACGATCAATTATCGTCATCGATATCAATAACATCATCATTGCTTCTACATCTCGTCACATCCCACACACCACCAATCACCCCACAGTGACTCCCTGACCACAGCCAAAACTACCAACAACACTATTGCATTAGTATGTTGCAATTATTCGGAAATTCAAATGATGTTTGTGTGTGTGTGTGTATATATATATGTCCATCTGTCTGTGTGTATATATATATGACTGTATTTATGATAATATATATAT
>NC_043009.1:44018584-44026084 GCF_006345805.1 Octopus sinensis
ACACACACACACACACACACACATTATATATATATACTAGCAGTATCGCCCGGCGTTGCTCGGGTTTGTAAGGGAAATAACTATATAAGCATTTTTAGAGAGTTACTTCCTTTATAGATGCCAATTCGGGCTTTCTTAGCCATTTCTGTTTTGGTGTTTTCAAGCCATGAAGTCGTTGTTCTAAAAGAACGCTGGTCTCCTTGACAACGCATTACGACGTTGATTTCCTTACACTCCCTTCCCTACAGCTTCACGAGGGAGGGAAGAAGGGGAGAAGCAAACACAGGTGCAGGTGTTTGAGCGTGGACGCCAACTCCGCCGCCATCGACACACGAAAAATTATGCATTAAAATGGAATAAAAAATGATGTTAAATTATTTTTAAAATCGTAGACTCATCGTAGACGCGCGCTAATAGCCAGACGGGCTCGATATTAATCACGACTATAAGATACCCGAATTTGGTTAAACTGCACCGCAAAATGTGGGAGGAGTTAGGAATCTAAATCGTAGGAGACAGACACTCACACAACTACAGTTTTATATATATAGATATGGGCGAATATCTAAATTCATATAGCTTCACGAATACAGACATGGCCGAATAGTTAAGAAGTTAGCTTTGTACGAGGGTGAGTCAAAAAGTAACGCCATTTTGTTTAGGACAGGTATAATTACCAACACAGGAATATGTATCATGCATCAAAATGAAGCTGGTCCTTTGTGGATTACATCCCTACTTCTCAACATAGTCACCGTTTCTCCCAATAGCAATGTTCCACCTTCGAATGAGAGCATGTATCCCTGCCCCGTAAAATTCTGTTGGCTGTTCTTTGAGCCACTTCTTCACTACTTCCACACTCACCAGATTTAGCGCCTTCAGACTATCATCTCTTCGGCGCCACGAAAGAGGGTTTGAGAGCAAATATTATTCCAGTGACGAACCCAATTCTCACTGCAAAATAAGTCTTTTCGCACGACCACAGGCAGGCAAATATCCAGATCAGAGTGGAGACTGTTGCTCAACAAAAATTATTAAATACAGAGCAGCAAACTCCACTAAGCGCCCCCCCCCCCCATAAAACAAACGTCTACCTATAGTCGAGCTTCAAACGCTCAATATTTCACGTCGAAAGACGTGACTTTCATGCAGCACGAACTCTTCAGCTGTAAGGTAAGCAAGCTACTTACCACTCAGCCCCTCCTGCGTCTATGTATGTATGTATGTATGTATGTATGTATGTATGTATGTATGAATGTATGTATGCATGTATGTATGTATGTATGAATGTATGTATGTATGTATGTATGTATGTATGAATGTATGTATGTATGTATGAATGTATGCATGCATGTATGTATGTATGTATGTATGTATGAATGTATGTATGTATGTATGTATGTATGCATGTATGAAGTATGTATGTATGTATGAATGTATGTATGTATGTATGTATGTATGTATGTATGTATGTATGAATGTTGTATGTATGTAATGTATGTATGTATGTATGAATGTATGTATGTATGTGAATGTATGTATGTATGTATGTTATATATATTTATATATATATATATTATATATATATATATTATATATATATTATATTATATATATATAGTATATATATATATATTATATAATACCAAAATGTTTGGGCCGCGCAGATAGTCCACACTTCACTCCTTTACGTGACACTAATTAATCAAAAAGTATCCAGATACACTAGTGTGCAGAATAAAAGCCACATATATTAATAATCAACACAGAAAACATAATTGGTAATTTAGGGCTTAATGTAATAAGCACGTGTTTAAGTAAGTGGATTGCTATTGTTACATACACCGGTTGGCAATATTACGCAATACCATCCACTTACTTCATCGGTATTATCAAGAAAATTAACCACCAAAGAAATATGCATGCTTCATCATTCCTACCTCACATACGAGCACACTTGATTCCGCTACGTCAACTATTTGGAGCATGATTTGCATATTGGGGTATATGAAGGTATGCATATTTCCACACATTGTCATTTTTGTTGATATGTTCTGGGGAGGGGAGTGCATTGTATTACGTAATATGGTCTGGCGGCTTATGTAATAAGGAAAATTCATTTGCTGGAACACGTGCACGTTAAATAAGGTATTAAATACCAATATCGTTTTCCAAATTTTTATTAACCACACACAGACACACACTCATAAACTCACATGCATACTCACACACATGCGTACACAACATGTGTATAATAATAATAATCAACACTCACACACACGCGCGTGCGGACTCATACACACATACGTATATATACTACCAATGCACCAGTGAACTGCACGCAAGTAAGCATATCACGGTGCCATATACCAAACTTTGGCTAATTGAATATTAGAATTGCACGGAGAAAGGGTGTACACAAGCACTAGGGTGACCCGGATTTCAGTTGCGTAGACTTGAGCAAGGTGAAATGGAAGGATACAACGCGTAGCAATATCTTGGAATCGAACCCACGACGTTGTGATCGCGAGACGAACACCTCTAAACGTCAGGAGACACACCTTCATGCACACAAGCGCACATACGAACACCACACACATATGTATGTATCTAAAACACACGCGTACGTACACACAGTATATATTATGCATGTATTATATATATATATATATATATATATATATATATATATATATATATATATTTATATGTGTGTGCACACATGGATTTATAAAGTGGACAGATACACATACTTACATACATACATGCATACATACATACATACACACATACATACATACATGCATACATACATACATACATACATATACTTATATATATATATTTATATATACACGCACGCACAGATACACAAAGGCACATACATTCAGACACACAGACACACAAACATCACCACATACACTCACACGCACACACGAAAACATACTAAAAATAAAAACAATATGCAATTGAGTGCAGTCGTTTTCCTTTCTCTCGTAATATTTTATTAAGTTCACATCGTTTAGGTCAGCAGTTTGCAGCAGTTAAATCGTTACTTTATCGACCCCCAAAAGGATGAAAGGCAAAGTCGACCTCGCTAGAATTTAAAGTCAGCACGGAGCATTTCGTCCAGCGAGCTAACGATTCTGCCAGCCCGCTGCCTTATATGATGGATGATATAATAATAATAATAATAATAATAATAATAATATAATGATAATAATAATAATAAAGACACAAGGCCTGAAATTTGTGGGGAGGCGACTAATCGATGACATCGACCCTGTGTTTCACTGATACTTAATTTATCGACTCCGAAAGGATGAAAGGCAAAGTTGACCTCGGCGCAATTTGAACTCAGAACGTAGCGACAGACGAAAAACTACTAAGCATTCCGCTCGGCGTGCTAACGATTCTGCCAGCTCGCCGAGTTAATAATGATAACAATAATGATGATGATGATGATGATGATGAAGTCAAAAGCAACAACAGCAACATCTAGATGTGCAAGGAATGTTAGTTCGTCATCAGATTGTCACATGATTTTGTTAAAATGAAAAAAAAAAAAAGTTGCACTTTTGGCTGCTGGGACTGGGGTGTAGGCGTCGGGGGGTGAAATATAATTATTGTAAGTAAGTGAAAATTAATGAGAAATAATTAAAAAATGAAAGCGAAATGAATTAAAATATTTAACAGATTATTTTCTGGTTGTATTAAGTGTGTGGTTGTATAGCCCTAGGACTGTCACGCAATGATAACTAGTTACCATTATTTCTCAAAGGAATCTCCCGCATTTGCTCATTTCTGTCAGTCTTTCTTGTTGGTGTATTATATGGTAACTAGCCTTCCAACCATGACTATCACAGTATAGTTGCCCTATAGTAGCTGACGTTCCAGCCATGAGAATACTTTTTTTACTTTCAGACTTATTTTATCTTGAATTGCATTAACCAAAGTGTCTGCCCTGTCTTGTTTAAGTCAGTACGATGTGATTGGAGGTCGATTTAGCTGTTATTTCTTGCAGACAGAATGATCATTTTGTGGCCTCCCTGTTTAGGCCTTATTAAATATATTGTTGATGTTAATATATTTCTAAAGACTGTGATGGTCGTGGCGGTATAGCAGCACGAAGCAACAACCATCAGACGTATTAGAAGTTCATATTCTATATCCGATGAAATAAATCCTATGATTGAGCAAGACTCTGTGACCCCAAACAGTCGTCTTACTTAGACACCTGACTGTATATCACAAGTGTATGCAACGGTTGCATTATAAAAGAATGAATCGATGAGAAACCTTGTCGGTGGACTTCGGATGTCCTAGTAAAAACACAAGGTGGCTAGCTGGCGGAAAGGTTAGCACGCCGGACGAAATGCTTAGCGGTATTTCGTCTGCCGCTACGTTCTGGGTTCAAATTCTGCCGAGGTCGACTCTGCCTTTCATCCTTTCGGGGTCGATTAAATAAGTACCAGTTACGCACTGGGGTCGATATAATCGACTTAATCCGTTTGTCTGTCCTTGTATGTCCTCTCTGTGTTTAGCCCCTTGTGGGTAGTAAAGAAATAGGTATTTCGTCTCCCGTTACGTTCTGAGTTCAAATTTCGTCGAGGTTGACTTTGCCTTTCATTCTTTCGGGGTCGATTAAATAAGTACCAGTTACGCATTGGGGTCGATATAATCGACTTAATCCGTTTGTCTGTCCTTGTTTGTCCTCTCTGTGTTTAGCCCTTTGTGGGTAGTAAAGAAATAGGTATTTCGTCTGCCGCGGTTTCGATTGAGCAAAAACACCTAAGCTCCACGAGGCTCCGGCGGGGAGGGGGGACCCCACTGTACTCTTTCACCACAACTTTCTCTCACTCTTTTTTTCCTACTTCTACCACAAAGCAGAGGAACCATGGTGTAACCCACTATGGTGTGGTAAACTTTCAGACCCTAGTCTAGATTGCGAATCCTCTGTACCCCAGGATGGTTCAGCTCGTCACCCGTTAAAAAGCCACCGGTTACGGAATGAGGATAACAATGAGGATTACAGGAATGAGGATAAGGCGGCGAGCTGGCAGAAACGTTAGAACGCCAGGCGAAATGCTTAGCGGTATTTCGTCTGCCGTTACGTTCTGAGTTCAAATTTCGCCGAGGTCGACTTTGCCTTTCATCCTTTCGGGGTTGATAAATTAAGTGCCAGTTACGCACTGGGGTCGATGTAATCGACTTAATACCTATGTCTGTCCTTGTTTGTCCCCTCTGTGTTTAGCCCCTTGTGGGTGATAAAGAAATAGGTTACGGAATGAGGATAACAACGTAGCTTTCGCGCCCGTGCAACCGCCAGTCTTTCGCGTGTAGTGGGTGGATCTTCAAGTTTCCACACGCATTCTTAGTAGCTTAGAGCAGGCTCGAATTAGAGATTATTCTTTGTAGCTAATGGCGTGAGTTCTGATTGGAAGAAGAAGAAGAAGAAGACGACGACGACGACGACGAAGAAGAAGAAGAAGAAGAAGAAGAAGAAGAAGAAGAAGAAGAAGAAGAAGAAGAAGAAGAAGAAGAAGAAGAAGAAGCAACAGCAGCAACAACAATATAGCGACTGTAGTAGCAGCAACAATAATAGCAACATTATCATCATCAACAGCAGCAGCAAAAACAACAATAGCAACAGAAGCAGCAGCAGCAGCAGCAACAACAACAACAACAACAGCAACAACAACATTAGCAACAACAATAATAGTAACAGCAGCAACAACAACAACAATAGCAACATCAGTAGTAACAGCAATAATAGCAACAGCAGCAGCAGCAGCAACAACAACAACCATAGCAACAACCATAGCAACAACAACAACAACAACAACAACATCCAAGGCATGGTGTGTCACCAAACACGCAATGGCAAGTTCACTGGTTCTCACTAACAAATTAGTGAGGTTTAGGTTTCCAGTTTATTCTTAAAATACACAGACTCTTATCAAATATTTTCTATTTCCTTTTTCTTTTATCTTATTTTCTATTATGTCTGTGTCTGGAATAACGCGCATTCGTTTTCAATGAAAGCTTTGCTTTAATTTGTAGAGTTTTGGGGAGCAGTTGTTGGCGGTTAACCTTACCATTCATCTTTTCGGAATTGATAAAATAACATACCAGTCAACTACTAGGGTCAATGGTATCTACTAAACACTTCCATTCTGAATTTCTTGCCTTGTGCTTAAATCAGTAACATTATTATTGATTTCAAATTTTGGCACAAGGCCAGCATTTTCGGGGGAGGGGCTAAGTCGATTACATCGACTGCAGTATTTAACTGGTACTTATTTCATCGACCCCGAAAGGATGAAAGGCAAAATGGACTTTGATAGAATTTGAACTCAGAACATGAAGACGGACGAAATGCAGCTAAGCATTTCGCCCGGCGTGCTAACGATTTAGGCAACCCGCCGCCTTAAGAAACATTATTAAAAAAGGCGGCGAGCTGGCAGAAACGTTAGCACACCGGGCGAAATGCTTAGCAGTATTTCGTCTGTCTTTTGGTTCTGAGTTCAAATTCCGCCGAGGTCGACTTTGCCTTTCATCCTTTCGGGGTCGATAAATTAAGCACCAGTTACGCACTGGGTTCGATGTAATCGACTTAATCCGTTTGTCTGTCCTTGTTTGTCCCCTCTATGTTTAGCCCCTTGTGAGCAATAAAGAAATAAGAAACGTTAGCACGCCGGGCGAAATGCTTAGCAGTATTTCGTCTGCCGTTACGTTCTGAGTTCAAATTTCGCCGATGTTGACTTTGCTTGTCATCCTTTCGGGATCGATAAATTAAGTACCAGTTGCGTACTGGGGTCGACCTAATCGACTGGCCCCCTACCTCAAAATGTCGGGCCTTGTGCCTAGAGTAGAAAAGAAAAGATTATAAAAAAGGGGTAAGTGGTGACGGGTGAAGACGTTGAAATTGATGAAATATGCTTTGTGGTATTTCTTCCGAGTCATTAGATTCTCAGTTCAAATCCTGTCAAGGTTACCCATGCATTCATCCCTCTCGGGTCGATAAATCAGAGTACAGGTTAATTACTGTGGTCAAAGGTTATCAACTACTCATCTGCCCTCAAAATTGCCAGCTTTTTGCCTAAACCAGAAATGATGATTACAATTAAATTAAACTCATTACTAAGAATGTTATCAATAGAAATAAAATTTCTATACAGAGTAAAAATTTAATTTTGTTTTTTAAAAAAGGAAATAAAATCTATTTTGTACCCTGAAAATGTTGACATAAATAGAAATTATCTAATCTAGTTGATGTCAGATGGTGGAGAAGGGGGCAGAGTTGAAACAGAAAAAAAATTCGAATATTGACACCTGCCAAAGAAAGTCACAGATAAAAACGAGAAGGTCGGGAAGCAGGATTCCTGATACTCGCAGAAATAAAGCTGCAACACCAATCTCGTTTGCTGTTAAGACTATATCAGGAACGTGGGAAAGCGAATACCATTTGCGAGATGATGGAGAGAGCGAGTGAGAGAG
>NC_043009.1:44031084-44038584 GCF_006345805.1 Octopus sinensis
TATATATATATATACATATACATATATATATATATAATAATGATAATAATAATGTTAATAATGATAATAATGATAACAACAACAACAACAGAAAACAACAACAACAATAATAATAAAACTAATAATAATAATAATAATAATAATAATAATAATAATAATAATAATAATATAATAATATAATAATAAATAAAGCCCTGATGCAGTACCAGGCAGTGGCTCTCATGGCTTCAGATCTTAACTGATTGGAAGTGTTATCATGTACATTGTTTTTGTTTGGTATAAAAGATGGGCTACAGCAAATATTCTGCTCAATACCACAGATTGCTTATCAGTTGTTTGACCTTAACCAGTTGAGCATGTCCCTTAGTGGCTGACGATATGTGCATCTCTGATCACGAGCAGAAGTAGTGGGGGAGCATCATAGCCATGTGTTGATGGGCTACTCAACCTGAAGAAGAAAATTCTAACTTGGGCCCACCTGCAAGGTCATGTGCTTTGTTATCTTGATATTGAGATCCACCATGTCGCGCACTATGGTTGTGATGCATGTGCCTGGTGTACCTTTATCAGACGGGTAGTCATGATGGGTATATTGGGCTTCGTATATTTTACCCCAGTGTCACTTTGATGGCATGAACTGCTCTCTCACTCAATAATAATAATAATAATAATAATAATAGTGTATAATAAATGTGCAAACATGCAAGTGAGTCTGTAGTAAGAGCGTAAATGGAAAATTACTCACACTTCTATAATATCATGATCTCATTAACACGTGCTTTAAAAGGAAGTAGACTAGAAATTTGTGCTCATATGCATGCAAGCTAGTTCACAAACATATGCGTAAGGACAAACATGCATATGTATATATATAATAAACCTGCAGGCGTGCAAGTGAGTCTGCATGATTATAATAAATGTCGACTCAGCCTTGACAATGTTGATTGCTGAAATGGTTGCGCTGGTGCAGTAGCAAAGGTGTCACTATACTCTGTGTGAAGTACTGTAACTGAGATGCATCAACTGGGGCACGTTAATCACTGACTGAGTTGATTTAATTAAGTCATTTGCTAATTTAATCTGAGGACGCGATTTCATTACGCTGGCATCCACGAGTGTTTCCCTTTTGTTTTAACAATGACTTAACTGATCCTATCAGGTGGTGCTATTAAGTTAGACATGGCCTGGGTCAGAATTTGGCCATAGCACACCTGAGTTATATGCGTATATGTTTCATTCCGTGAATATCGATGTATATATTTTTATACATGTATGTATGTATGTATGTATGTATGTATGTATGTATGTATGTATGTATGTATGTATGTCAGAAGCGTTAGCGTGCTGGGCGAAATGCTTAGCGGTATTTTGTCTGTCGTTACGTTCTGAGTTCAAATTCCGCCGAGGTCGACTTTGCTTTTCATCCTTTCGGGGTTGATAAATTAAGTACCAGTTACGCACTGGGGTTTAATGTAATCAACTTAATCCGTTTGTCTGTCCTTGTTTGTCCCCTCTGTGTTTAGCCCCTTGTGGGCAGTAAAGAAATATATATATATATATATATATATATATATATATATATATATAATGTATGTATATATATATATATATATATATATATATATATATATATGCGCGCGTGTGTATCTGCAAAGATATAATAAAGGAATGAAATTGAACCAGTACGTATTATAGACACACACATACACACCCTTACACATAAAGCTTACTGTTAATGAAAGCCGGCGTGCGTTGCGTTCCGCTACTTAATAAATGAAACAAAATGTATTGTAAATAAACAGACGGCAGGTAAAAAACGTATAACATACTGAGTGTACAACCGGGCGGGAGACAAGCACAGAAGGTCCCTAATTCTTCATCAGTTATCAACCTGATGGTATTAGTTTCGCACCATTAATGGTAAAACTGAGAACTTTCCATACTGGCGGTGCTCGTGAAAGTTGCGGAGAATATAGAGCCGAGAGCAAACAAAGCAATACAGAGTGGACATACGAAAGTTAATATGACGATGGACAAAGACGAAATAAATAGGAAATGAGCAAAATATAGCCTCAGAGCCCAAAAGGCAAGAATGGCGGGTAAATGTTAGAAGGCATCCTAAAGGAAAGAAAAAAAACGATCGTCTTATGAACTTCATTAGTTAACAGCAGTTTCTGCTATTAGATGTAGTGGACTCATATTTGAGTGCCTTATAGCTTCATCGGAGCCTTAAATATGAAGTGCATTTATGTACATTTATGTACACACACACACACACACACACACACACACACAAACACACATACACACACACACACACACACACACACACACAACACACACCAAACACACACACACACACACACACACACACACACACAGAAAATGAGAAAGCCGCTCGGCCTTCATTCTGAAGCATCTATTGAGTTCTACACAATGGTTATTAGTATCACAATGCCTAAGCGAAATATTTAGACGCAAAACTCTTATCCGGAAGAGTACATGTAAATATATATAATATCACCGTGATCACCGTGACCGACCAGGCTATCAGATGTTGCTACACATCGCTGGTCACAATGCGCTTCGCATTGTTTTAGCCTCAAATGACGCCACCCCGCTGGCTAAACGAGCAGGCCAACAGACGAAAGAGTGAGAGAAAGTTGTGGCGAAAGTGTACAGCAGGGATCGCACCCCCCCCCCCTGCCGGAGACTCGTGGAGCTTTAGTGTTTTCGCTGAATAAACACTCACAACGCCCAGTCTGTGAATATAAACCGCGATCCTACGACCGCGAGTCCGCTGCCCTAACCACTGGACCATTGCGCCCCCCACCCCCCACACACACACACACATACACACGCGTGCGCGCGCGCGTGTGTGTGTGTATGTGTGTGTGATGTTCGTTTCCTGAATACGGATCTAGAGCATTAGAGCTCGATTGGTTAAATCATCAATACTACGAATGCTCTTCCGCAAGAAATTTTGCATCCTTGTAAAAAATGGTGAATAAACACCATAATAACATTAGCTGCAGTTTTTTTTCCTTTACAACATCTGCTAATAAAGAACATTCCACCCGAACCGCATGCATAAGGTACCCGCAGATTCGGTAATTACACTAGTGGTCGTGGTGGTGGATATATAGCCGGATACAGCTGTAAGACGTTCTAGTTCTACCGGAGAAGTTATCAGTGTGAAATGAAAATAACGGACGTTGATTTTGATACCCCGGACTATATAGCAGTAGACAGGAATGCTGAGAATCGCGGAGCAAAGAATTAAAGACCTGTGAATAGATGCTTAAATATTTTGCAAACATTCTCTTTTACTCTTTTACTTGTTTCAGTCAGTTGACTGCGGCCATGCTGGAGCACCGCCTTTAGTCGAGCAACTCGACCCCGGACTTATTCTTTGTAAGCCCAGTACTTTTTTTCTATCGGTTCTCTTTTGCCGAACCGCTAAGGACGGGGACTAAAACACACCAGATCGGTGTCAAACAATGCTAGGGGGACAAACACAGACACACAAACATACACGCACATATATATATTGTACATATATACGACGGGCTTCTTTCAGTTTCCGTCTACCATCCACTCAAAAGGCTTTGGTCGGCCCGAGGCTTAGTAGATAGAAGACACTTGCCCAAGTGAGGTGCCACGCAGTGGACTGAACCCGGAACCATGTGGTTGGTAGGCAAGCTACTTACCACACAGCCACTCCTGCGCCTACATTGTTTACAATCTAATTGGATGGGAGTTTTTCCAAGGTCCACAACTCCAGAAAAACTTGTAGGAGGCGGAATGGAAGAAAATCAAGTCACTCTGGAAATGGATTAACTGATCGTGATGAACTTTGGTCTTCATCTATGGGCATTGTTGTTTAACCCTAGATTAGTCTTAATCTTGACGACCATCGTCGAAGGGCATCCCAGCTGTCTTTGACACAAAGCCGTAAATATCTTATACTGTTTTGCGTATGTCTAAGTAAGTCCCGTGGTTGATGGAGACAGGCAGGACAACTGCCGTGCTAAGGCAATTTCAAGAATTGTTGTTTCTCGAGGTTATCTCCCCTTCTCATATGAAGCTTTGTGACACATCCTCTAGAGGCGTTGTGACAGAAGTGTCTACCACTGATGAGCACATACGCCTTTGACCTGCCTCCTCAGCATGTTCAATGCGAGTATCTTCATAAGCTCTGTCTTCTCTGTGCGCAGCTGATTTCCGCATGCTGCGCTACCGACTCTTTCCCTTTTCATTCATCGGTGGAGAACTCTTTCAGGGTAGTTTTACATTGGTTCTTAAAGCACATCTTTGTACGTCCTATGCTCCTTCTTCCATTTGCTAGTTCTCCATACGACTCTTGCCTGTGGATTCTGGAGTCATCCATCCGTGTAACATGGTCTAGCTATTTGAGCCATCTGGATATAAGTATGATGTTAACAGCCCTTACTTATCTCAGTAGGAGAGAGCTCAATAATATTAACACTAATACTTGTTAGACGTATGGCTTAATCAGTATTGTAATAGTGATTTAAAATTTTGGAGCAAGGCCAGTAATTTCGTGGGAGGAGATAAGCTGATTACATCGACCCCAGTGTTCAACTGACGCTTATTTTATCTACCTCCAAAAGGATAAAAAGAAAAGTCGTTCTCGGCAGCATTTGAATTCAAATTTGAATGCAAAGACAAACAAAACGCCGCTAAGCATTTTGCCCGGCATGCGAACGATTCTGCCAGCGCGCCACCTTATTCGGTATTGTAATAATACTAATGATAATAATAATAGTAATAATAATAATAATAATAATAATAAATAATACCATAATAATAATAATAATAATTAATAGTGATAATAATAAGACTACATAATAAATTAATAATATAATTAATAATAATCTAATTAATAATAACACAATAACAGTTTTAATGATATTACAAACCGTAAGGAGAGAAATGGGACTTTAATGAAAGTAACTCAGAGCAAAAATTATACAAGATATAAAACAAAGGACTTGTCAATGTGTTTAAGAAGACGAGGAAAATGCTTCATTGTAGAAATCTTCAGTTAGCACACATCATCAACCATTGCCGATATAATATATATATATACACTAGCAGAGAGATACACGACCTTGCTCGGGATTAAAATGGCATAGTTTTTTTTATTGTTTCACTTGTTTCAGTCATGTGACTGCGGCCATGCTGGGGCACCGCCGTTGGTCGAACAAATCGACCACAGGATTTATTCTTTGTAAGCCTAGTACTTCTTCTATCAGTGTCTTTTGCAGAACCGCTAAGCTATGGGAACGTAAACACAGCAACATCGGTTGTCAAGCAATGGTGGGGGTACAAACACAGATACACACACGAAGAAATATACACATATATACGACAGTCTTCTTTCAGTTTCCGTGTACGAAATCCACTCAAGTTACGATGCTAACACGACATATGTTTCGTGTTTTGACAAAATAACACGGGTTATCCAGTCTGGGGGCTAAAATCCCTTTTGCATGAGTGATATGGTGGATAAGAAGTCCTGACGTTTTAAGTATATCCCCTATCTTAAAAGACTGACATAAGAGAATATCTCCTATCTTAAAGACTGACATAAGATCCTGAACCTTCTATAAGAGTTAAGGTTTCAAGTAGATCTGAACTCCAAAGTGTTCGCAAGTTCAGAGGAGGTAAGTGAAATCTTGTATGTAAGTAGTTTTCTTTTTTTTTTGCACCCTTTTTTAAAGCCTAACCAGGCTCATGGGCCCGGTTCCCCAGCTGGACTGGACGCCAGTCCATCGCAGCGTTACTCATTTTTGCCAGCTGAGTGGACTGAAGCAACGTGAAATGAAGTGTTTTGCTCAAGAACATAACGCGTTGCCCAGTCCAGGAACCGAAACCACAATCTTACGACCATGATGCTGACACCCTAACCACTAAGCCATGCACCTCCACATATAAGTAGTAGTTTGTATAAATGTAGTTTGAGTGGTTATGCATGAAATACTGAATAGGAAATGCTTGAGAAATAAATTAAAATCTGAAACTCTAGGGAATTGAAACAACGAATTGAAAAAATAAGTTTTTAGCAAATCAAAACAATGCTAAATATATTACTGTTAATAAAATGCCAGTTTATATATATCCATGAAACATTTTTCGACAAATTTCGACATTTTTCAAAAATTTAAACTCTAGGGTTAGCTGAAAGCAGTTTTGGCACAAACTTGGCAAATACGTGTCTCATACCTAAATCTTCAGTGATAATAGACTGACCTGAACCGTAACTAATCTGCACATTCTCTGATAACTCACGGATGGTGATTCGACAATTTCCCTTCACAGCTTCACGTACATCTGCGATGTTTTTCTTAGTCCAGCTGGTTACGGGTCTCCCAGAACATTCGTCAATATCGACATTTTTCGGCCATCTTGGAAACGTATGAACCAATCGTACCCTTTTGTGTGACTCATACACCCCACTTCATACACTTTCTGCAAATTGCGTACGCCTATGAGCAAGTACCGTCATGACAACTTTCTCTGTCATGGTCAATGTGACGATCACACGCTACACACCTTCTTTCCAAGCACTGCCGTAAACAGCGGAAATGAGCTAGAATGTTAAATCTTAGTACACATGCCCAACAGAGTCCAAAATCAATTTGTGTGAAGTGGCGTCATCCTGCATGCTTTAGCTTCGTTACTATGGCAACAGTCCGGAAACTTATCGATCAGACCTCGTATATATATATATATATATATATAATATATATATATATATATATATATATATTATGTTGTGTGTGTGTGTGTGTGTGTGTGTATATATATATATATATATATGTGTGTGTGGTGTGTGCGTGCGTGTGTGTGTGTCTGTATGTGTGTGTTCTATATGTATAGGAGACCAAAGTATACGTACGCCGCTTTATGGATATGGAAAAGAATATAAAAAAAGGACAACAAAACATCCAGACAGATGATGCAAAATAAAGGGACAAGAAAAAACAATGACGGATCATCTGGAGCTTCCTTTCGTCAGTCGAGTTCCAGATTATCTTTGCTGGTTATACACGAGATTACTCCAATCTGTCCAGCCCCCAAGAAAATATATGCTAAGAGCACTAGATTCCTGGCCAGATTGGAGCAATTTCGAGTATAACCAGTCGAAATTGCAAAGATAATTTGAAACTCGACCGACGAAAGAAAACTCCGGATGACTCGTCCTTGTTCTTTCTTGTCCCTTTTTTGTATCATCTGTCTGGATGTTTTGCGTTCTTGTCCGATTTTTGCATTCTTTTTGATAAAATGTGACCGCGTGTGTACCGTTGGCGATTTTTTTCCTCTGTCTTCCCTTCTCTGGATCTTTCCTTCTCCTATGTTTCCGACGAACAGCTCCGCTCGAAACGTTGAACCCTCCTTCTTTTCTTCTTTCCTGAGCGTCCAATAATACTATATTTGTTCCACGTCCTCACGTCGTGTTTTTTTTTGTGCTTC
>NC_043009.1:44043584-44052495 GCF_006345805.1 Octopus sinensis
ATTTGTTCGACTAAAGGAGGTGCTCCAGCATGGCCGCAGTCAAATGACTGAAACAAATAGAAGAGTTAAAGTAATAATTATGTATATATATATATATAGGTAGTTGAATGAATTATCCTAGTATGGATAATTCGGTTAACCGATACATGGGTAGCAAATTCACGTCAGAAAAACACGGTTGAAGCTACATGCCAAGGGCAGAGATCACGTGCTTTCGTGTGGAATTTTTGTGTGTTTTTAATACAAATAAAGGAAAGAATGGAGTTGAACGACGATTTAACAAAATTCCTTATTCTCGACATATGTTTCGAAGGCTGCATATTCCTAATTTCGAAGGAATAAGGGATGCATTATGCTGCCTTCTCATCATCACTTATGTCAGCATCAAGATGAACAAAAACTCTTAGATGACTGCCCACTCGGAGTCCATAGCATAATGCACCCCTTATTCTTTCGAAATTAGGAATATGCAGCCTTCGAAACATATGTCGAGAATAAAGGAATTTTGTTAAATCGTCGTTCAACTCCATTCTTTCATTTATTTGTATATATATATATATATATAGTAGATAGATATAAATATAATATTACTTTGACTTATTTATTTGTTTCAGCTTTCTATGATATATATATATATATATATATATATATATATATATATATATATATATATATATATATATATATATATATATATGATATACATGTATATATACATGTATGCATGTACCATATATATATATATTATATAATATATTATATACATATATGTATGTATGGATGATGTGTTTATCTCTTTCGCTGTCACCCAATTTCAATATGTCCATTATTTTATCTGTAGGAGGTATCCATTCCTTCCTTAACACTCCTTGCCGCTATAACCACCACCACCACCACCACCACCTCTTCCCCCTCCTCCTCCTCCTCCAATATTCCATATCTCTTTCTTTGAAAATGATAGCTAAATATAAATATTCAACAAACAAACAAGATGACAGTTTCTTGTCATTCTTGCGACGCTACACAGAATCCATATGTAAGGAAGCAGCCTTGTCGTCATTTTGTTTAAAGCGCGAGTCGAAACGCCATTAAAGTGACTCGAGTCAACAGCTGCGACTGTTAAGAAATATTTGAAAAGAAGAGACTGTTGCTGTTGTATTTGTTGCTGTTGTTGATGTTTCTTATTTTCCTCTCTCTTTTAATGTTGTCCATGTTTTACTTGTTACTTTTGCTGTTTTTTTTTTTAATGTATATTTTTCTTTTTGTAATGGTTTAGAACACAGAGACTCTTCATTTTAACACAAGCGAAATTGTCTTGAATATATCATTAGAAAAGATACAATAAACAAAAGAAGTAATAATGGAAGAGAGCGAGAGAGGGAGAGACAGAGAGAAAGAGAAATAGAGAGAGAGAGAGAGAGAGAAGGGGGTATTAAAGACGCGAGAGAGAAAAAGAAGGAGAGAGCGAGAGAGTGAAGTGAAGGATGGAAGTAAATTGATACGTGTGACTTAAAATATATTTATTCACATCCTTGTGTATTTTTGTATGACGTGTATGAGTTAAAAATTGGGATAATTTCGACTTGTTGCATTTATTTATACAACTTTCATGTGTCATTTTTTTCTTGTGTATCTGGAAGTCTGTTTACTCTAGTTTTTTTTATATATTTATCTTCTTTCAGTGAAGAGCTTCAGATGAAAATAAAAAAAAATTAAAAAGAACACAATGTCATACGTTGTAGAAAATGATAATAATTACTCTTCTATACATCTGCAGATGCACAAACAATTATATATGTATGCACACACACATACGTATATGTATGATAGGAGACTTGCTTCCCAACCACATGGTTCTGGGTTCAGTCCCGCTGAGTGACACCATGAACAACTGTTTTCTGCGTGGGTGCATCCAAAGCCTTCTTATTATCCCTACACGTGACTTAAGTGTAAAGCAATATCATTGGACACCGAGCTAAAGATTATAAAAAAAAAGGAAAGAAGCTTGAAAAATTCATTAAACGAAGTCTCTTTAGTAATTACATACTAGGGGCGGCAGAGCCAGAGCCAAGAATATCTGATAATCAAGTAGTATCGGAATTTGTTTGCACAAACGAAAGGAAAGAAGTAATATCTATCAAACCTAGATTTTATGTGGACTATTTTGGAAATTTCGTTTTTATATTCGGTTCCGTAGACCTAGAGTAGAGATGATAAGTTCGTGAATGGCGTCGAAAGGACATTGACAACCTTAGATGATTAATTGATTGACCGAACGGTTAATTAAACAATTGATTAATCAATCGGTTAAATAGTTAACCAATTGACTAATAGAAATAAAGAAGTGAAATAGAACCAGTGCATGTGTTTATAATTGACGTAATGGTTCTCACAAGATAGAACAAAATATGATAATAATTATCCTCTAAAACTTTAATCCCAAAGAAGGATACAAAAAAAGCAGTAAGGTAAACATTCATATTGTGGTTTCGAGAAAATGTCAGTAGAGACTTGCAACGTAAGCAATAACCTATTTATCGTTCCGGTATTCCAAGAGAAATGGTAAGTATCTCTAAAGAGATCCTCCAAATTTAGTCTGGAAATCAAACAGGAAAGGTTGAGTTTGGCAGGAACTGTTAACTGAATGGTTCTTTGGACATTATTGTCCACTTGTCAAACGTTACTGGGAGTAGAATATTTTCAAGTCGAAGGTGTCTCCGATTTTGGACGGCGTTATGGGCCATAACCTATTGAGTTCATTTTCATTCTACAAAACGCAACTTCGTTATTACATATAACTTATGAATCAGAGCGTTAGTAATGGCTGTATCATTAAGAAGCTTGTTTTACAAACACATGGTTTGAGATTCAATCCCATTGCGCGGCACCTTGAGTAAGCGTTTTCTACTATAGCTCCAGACCGGCCAATGCCTTGTGAGCGAAATTAGTAGGATAAACGGAAACTCTGTAGAAGCCTTTTGTATACACACACACACACACATATATATATATTATAAATGCGGCCTTTTAAAGCCTAGCCAGGCTCATGGGCCCGGTTTCCCGGTTTCTATGGCGTATGGGTTCCCCAGCTGGACGGGACGCCAGTCCATCGCAGCGTTACTCATTTTTGCCAGCTGAGTGGACTGGACCAACGTGAAATGAAGTGTTTTGCTCAAGAACACAACGCGTCGCCCGGTCCAGGAATCGAAACCACAATCTTACGATCATGGTGCTGACACCCTAACCACTAAGTCACCTGCCTTCACACAAACACACGCACACACATATATATATGGAAAGAAGAGGTACTATATTCCCACACAGGAAAAAATATAGGAGAATTTGTTTAGGGGTTTGTAAATACACGTGAATTTGAAAAACGTAGTTGTTTTCAAATAGATTTATTCACATACATACCAAACTACTTCCATCAATTTTTTGTTTATCAATGACACAAATATATATAAAACAAGATTTTAACAGAGCTTACAATTACGAATTAGAGGGGTCGGACAAACATGTTTAAACGATCAAATGATCAAATGTTCACATATAATTCAATGGGTTTCACAGGGATAAACACAAACATACATACCCACATGTATATGCATATGTATGCGTGTGTGTATACATACATACATACAACATACATACATACATACATACATACATATATATATAAATGGGTGGCTAATTCGCAATTTTACAACCTAAAGGCAGAAGTATATACGTCACTAAAGTGATAAAGGACACTAATCAGCACCAGTATTGCTAGAAATAACAGTCAAAACAGCTCAATAGCCACAGAATCACTATCTTAATGAGTTGACATGTGAGGCAAGCTCACTACGCATTAAAATGAGCATTAAGATGCGTTAAGCATCAGAACGTGATATCATCGATAATCTGACTATATCTGCGACTGTAGGGAGCTTGCCTCCCATGTCAGCTCATTAAGATAGTGCTTCTGTAGCTATTGAATTCTTTTAACTCTTATTTCTAGCAACACTGGTGTTGGTTAGTGTCCATTGTCAGTTCAGTGACGTATATATATATATATATATATATATATATATATATTATATATAATATATATGTGTGTGTGTGTGGTGTGTGTGTGTGTGTGTGGTGTGTGTGTGTGTGGTGTGCGTGTGCTGTGTGTGAAGGCGCATGGCTCAGTGGTTAGAGCGTCGAGCTTACGATCGTGAGGTTGTGAGTTCGAATCCCGGACCGGGCTGCATGTTGTGTTCTTGAGCAAGACACTTTATTTCACTTTGCTCCAGTTTACTCAGCTGTAGAAAATTAGTTGCGACGTCACAGGTGCCAAGCTGTATCGGCCCTTGCCTTTCCCTTGGATAACACTGGTTGCGTGGAGAGGCGAGGCCGGTATGTATGGGCGACTGCTGGTCTTCCATAAACAACCTTGCCCGGACTTGTGCCTAGGAGGGTAGCTTTCTAGGTGCAATCCCATGGTCAGTGTCGTGACCGAAGGGGGTCTCAGATATATATATATATATATATATATATATTCTAAATAATTGATACAGAATTTAGAGTAGGCTGGAAACTATTTTTATCACAACGATCGTTTCGGAACATTCTGCACTCGAAGAATTCCTAACGTAGATCGAGCGACGAGTGTACATTTACTGTGGATGACGCCAAGTAGTCATAAGAGGAGAACGTGCTCCGCCGGCACACTACTGGGGACATACCCAAAATATAGTTTAGGAAGTAAATTTTAAATTTCAATCTAAACTTTAATTATGACACTCACTCACTCACCTCTCCCCAGATACATTTCCACCCATCCATTCCATAATTCCATTATCCATTCAACCATCATCCATCTATTCATCCATATATATGTGGATAGATGGATGGTTCAATGGATACTTGAATAATGGAATAGATGGGTGCAAATGTATGTATTATATCTACTACATATGTGGAAAATCGGTGTGTGTTTGTTTGTAGTGTTGTTAGCTAACTCATCCTAGCTAACTTGACACGTGAGTAGAACTCATGACTGGAAACCCCGTGACAAACTTATATTGTTGAAAAAAATCGATAACACGGCCCCTGGAAGGGAGCTTTATATCTACCGCATATAAGTAATTTTTTAAACACCCAAGGGAAGTAACCCATAGCACCTGTACAATATTTTTTTAAAACACCCAAGGGAAATAACCCATTTCATTGTTAATGTTCGATTACTTTGAATATTGATTTTTTGTGTGTCATATTTCTAATTATTGCGGACAATATCACTTTTATACTTTATTTGACACGTTAGTAGAACTCATGTCTGTAAACCTCGTGACATACTTATATTGTTGAAGAAAAATCGATAATAGGGCCCTTCCAATGGATCTTTCTATCTACTACATATTACTAATATTTTATTTAAACAACCCAAGAGAAATAACCCATACTACCTGCAGATTTTAGCGAAGCGATCAATATTTGATTCCCACGATCAACCGACCTAATTCTACATTTCACTACTCACAGTTTTGAACTGCTAAACATTATTATTGCATTTTCTTAATTTGAATCTTAAACATTAAAGATTTCATTCATACATTTCTATACATACGTACTTTTTTGAATGCCCATTACACCGAAAATTCTGAATTTTTACAGTTACACTTGTTCCATGACAGTAGATAATTTTTTTGTATTCCACAACGTATTTGTAGTGGCTTCATGCAGACAGCATGGATTCGATCGTCGATTACCAAATGTCACTTAACATTTCAACAGGACTTTTCTCATGGTAAAACAATAGATTTTCTGTGAATGACAGCAGTTATGCATTTCCCAGATGCCTTCGCTAAGCAGAATAATGTCATTGCCTCTCACCAACCTCCGACAACCTCTCTCACCAACCTCCGACAATCTTTCTCGCTAACCTCCGAAAACCTCTCTCACCAACCTCCAACAATCTCTCCCTCCTCCAGCTGACAGTTTTTTTGTACATTTTCGTGATGGAAAATACACCTTTTGTGTTATAACGAAATTGCTTTCTTATATCAGAGTAATAAGGCGTTTCAATAGAACATCTTTATCCCGGGAATTACGGGTACACCAGTTAATTAATTATATATATACATACATATATATATATATATATATATATATATATATATATATAATATGTGTGTGTGTGTGGGTGTGTTTTGTGTGTGCGTGCGATGGGTGAACACACACAAACACACACACACAACACACATACACGCTATATATATATATATATATATAATATATATGATAATAATATATATATAATATAATATAATACTGTAATTGTTCCACGTGTTGTTATTTTTTCTGTTTTTCACGTTTGGATTAACCTTATATATATTATAATGTATATATATATATTATATATATATATATATATATATATAATATATATATATATATATATTATATATATATATATATATTTAAGAAGGATTACGTCCCCTGTAAAGACGTTGGACTCTAAGTTTGAATCATTGAGCAGTTTTTGTTGAATTTTTTTATCACAGAACATACATACATACATACATACATATATATATATATATATATATACATTTCCATCCGTCCATCCATCCATCCATCCCTCCATCCTCCCTCCCTCCTTCCCTCCCTCCGTCTGTCCATCCATCTATTCATCTTTACCCACATACTTGTGCACAAATAAGTTTTGTCCCTTTGAAAGAGACCGCCATGAATCCAGCAAAATGCTTATAGAATACAATGTCTTCTAACAGTGGTGGAAGGGCCACACAGGCTTGGTACCCGACCCTGCAAAGAAGAAAAGCAAAGTTGTTCTCCGTAGGATTCGAACTGAAAACATTAAGGAACGTAAGACGTTTTGTTCCACAGTCTTGCTAAATACGTAGCTATATAAAATAGATTCAGAAACACGTGTACATTCATAAATAATTATATATTTAAATATTTATCTAAGAAATATAAAACGTACGTTCTCACACACATGCATATTTATATATATATATATGTGTGTGTGTGTGTGTGTGTGTGTATGTATATATTTATATACCCATACATTCCTATATATATATGTATATATATGTATACACACATATTAACAGTTAAAATTTGATACATTATGTAAACAAAAGCTTTCATAGTTACTCCTATGTGTGTGCATGCATTTGTATATATATATATATATATATATATATTTACATATGCATATAAATGTGTGTGTGTGTATATATATATATATAGGCACACACACACACACGTACACACACGCACACGCTCTTTAGTCCCACCCACTCTTTACTAATTTGTCGCTTGTTGTTTGCCTTCACTTTAGAGAACTTCCGGTTCATCTTAATTTCTAAAATGATAATCCTGAACAGATATGTTGCTATTTTTTTAATATTACTATTGCAACCACACCTATCGCTACTGCTGAAATGATTCAAATGCACGAAGGCTGACGTCACCTCTAAGCATAGGATCGAGAAAAGAAACTAAGACACCAACAAAAATCTTTATTCGACGCCATCTTTCAGAGGGGCATTATATTCTTCAGGTCAACTTTTAGTTACTCGCGAGCACTTTTAGCCTTCATCACTAATTCAGTTCTCAACCAAATTGAATGAAGTTTGCTTTAGTAATGATGGTCCAGTCCTATGTTACATTAGGAGATAAAATATGATAATTGAAATTTGATATCTCAGTTATATTAAAAGAAAAGTATAAATTAATCGGGTTTAAAAGACTGTGCTCATTGAAGAGTATCTTTGGTGAAAACCGCGTGAAAATATTTGTTACGAAAAAAGTTGTGTGACTTTAAGTCAAAATTGACTTAAATAACTTAGTTATTGTAAAATAAAACGATACAATAGTTGAGTTCAATAGAATAATGTTCAACAGGAACTATCTATAAAAGAAATATGAATACCTTCGTCTTGTTCAAAAGAAAGGAGGGAACGAATCAAATCCTGCACAATGCCGACAAAGTGACGACAACATCCTGTTTGTCACACCATGTTGAGTTTGCCAATGAAATAACTAATGTCGCTATGATAGCAAATGTAAATATGTATCCTTAACTGACTGATAAAAAACTAACAATATCACTAAGGAACCTTCTTAAATTTCTTTCAAAAATCCTCACTACTCTTTTTCTGATAAACATCTGACGCGCGGGACGTGTCCTACGTCAACGAAACTTTAAGTAATGTGGGACTGAGTCAAAATGTTATTACATGCATACATGTGTGTGTGTGTGTGTGTGTGTGTGTGTGTGTGTGTTCCAGTCATAAGACAACGGCCATGTTGGAGCACCGCGTTGTAGAATTAGATGAACTAATCGATATCAGTGCTTATTTTACGTCTGGTAAAAGTCCTTACGGTGACGTAAATAGACTATCACCGGCTGTCAGACTGTGGGAGGGGATAATAAAACAGGGAAAGAGACATGCGCGCACACATGCATAGACATACATCTATTCATACATACATATTATATTTTTATTATTTTATTCGTTTATTTGTTTCAGTCATTTGACTGCGGTCATGCTGGAGCACCGCCTTTGGTCGAACAAGTCGACCTAGTACTTATTCTATCGATATCTTTTGCCGAACCGCTAAGTTACGGTGACGTAAACACACCAACATAAACATATATATATATATGTGTGTGTGTGTGTGTGTGTGTGTGTGTATATATATATATACACACACACACATATATATATATATATATATGTATGTACGTATGTACGTATGTAGATATATATATATACACATATATATAATGTTCCTTCTCAAGCCATGCCAGGCTCATAAGGGCCGGTTTCCGGTTTCAGTGGTAGAGAAATCCTGGACAGGACGCGGGTCCGTCGCACGATTACTCATTTTGTCAGCTGAGTGGACT
>NC_043009.1:44052595-44055095 GCF_006345805.1 Octopus sinensis
TACATACATACATACATACATAATACATACATACATACATACATTCATACATACATACATACATACATACATACATATGCTTCTTCGCCTTGTTACATCTACCTAGCTACACCAAACAATGAAGACTCAATGGTTAGTCTGTATAAGTAACAGTTGTGTATGCAGGAAGCGGCAGTGGATTTCTTTACCCGTGGATCTATAACGATATGTCGACATCCCTAGATATAGCATTTATGTGGTCACGTGATCTGCTAGAAAGGGCACCCAAATATCCCTCAAATCACCCCCAGCTATTTTAAAACTTAGGGTGGTTTATTGTAGTTCGTATATATACATCCATATATATGTATACATATAAAGGAATGTATGTGCGTGTGTATATCTGTGTATGCGCGCGTGTGTGTATGTGTGTGTGCGTGTCTGTATGTGTGTGTGTATGTATGCATGTTTGTTTGTATGTATGTGTGTGTATGTATGTATACTCTTACTCTTTTACACTTTTACTTGTTTCAGTCATTTGACTGTGGTCATGCTAGAGCACCGCCTTTAGTCGAGCAAATCGACCCCATGACTTAGTACTTATTCTATCGATGTCTTTTGCCGAACCGCTAAGTTGCGGGGACGTAAACACACTAGCATCGGTTGTCAAGCGATGTTGGGGGACAAACACAGACACACAAACATATACACACACACACACACACCACACACACACACACACCACATATATATATATATATATATATATATATATATATATATATATGTATGTATACATATATTCGACGGGCTTCTTTCAGTTTCTCTCTACCAAATCCACTCACAGAGGCTTTGGTCGGCCCGAGACTATAGTAGAAGACATTTGCCCAAGGTACCACGCAGTGGGACTGAACCCGGAACCATGTGGTTTGTAAGCAAGCTACTTACCACACAGCCACTGGACTGTGACCATATTGGGGCACCCCTTGAAGGCTTTTAGTAAAACGAATCAACTCGCGTATTTATTTTTTTTTAATCTGGCACTTATTTTATCGGTCCTTTATACCGATCCGCTCTGTTACAGGAACATGAACAAACCTACACCGGTTATCCGAATTTACTGAGCTCTAAATGACTGCAAAAACCTTATAACAAATATCTTCTGGTCAACTGGACCCGTTCTCTATATATCCTATTCTCACTCAGCTCGTCTCTTATTTTCACTCACCTCGTCTGTTAATACCGCTTTCCTTGTCTCCTAACCCCTCCTCGTTTCTTAATCCGGCTCCCTTCATTTCTTAATCTCGAACCAAGAAATACATTGGCACCGCGTATATACACACCTACAACCACACTGAAATCTATGGTATTAATACATACTGCAATAAATACAGTGTACGAGGGGGATATTGTGTTGTAGAGACATATATTTGACACTATATTGTTGTGATACATAATAGTATATCTTTACTATGGTGGCGGTGTTGAATAGTGTGATGTATAATGTACAGTAGTGGCTTAGTGGCTGGGGGTATTCAGCTCACGATCGTAAGGTCGTGAGTTCGATTCTCGGTGGTACGTTATGTCCTTGAGCAAAACGCTTTATTTCATGTTGCTTCAATCCACTCAGCTAGCAAAAAGGAGTTGTACCTGTAATTCAAAAGGGTCAACTTTGTCACACTCTATATCATGCTGAATCTCCCTGAGTACTACATTAAGGATACTCGTGTCTGAGGAGTACTCAGTCACTTGCATGTTAATTTCATGAGCAGGCTGTTCTGTTGATAGGGTCAACTGGAACCCGCGTCCTCGTAACCGATGGAGTGCCAATTTAATGTATTGTGGCGTATATATTATACTGTTGTATAATGTAACATAGTGTAAAGCTATGTCGTATAGTGTGTTGTGGGGTTGTGTGGAGTAAACTACAGGGCAGTGTCATGTGTATAGCCCAGAACAGTACGGTGCTGTCTTGTTACAGTTATTAAGACGCTAAGAGGTAGAATCACAATTTAGCTACATGGTAGCCTTTAATTACCATTCTTTACCTACCAATGAAGTCAACTTAGTCTTTCACTCTTTAGAAATTTAGTAAAATTAAAATCTTGTCAAGTATTGGTGTCGATATACTCGAGAATTTATACACACACACACACACACACACACCACACACACACACACACACACACACACACATACACACACACACACACAAGCTGTCTTTTACACTAACTTTGAAATCCTCATTTTATCTGTCGTATTGTGTGCATTTTTTTCAGTCGAATGCAATACAGTAGAACTGAACAATAATGCACACCGCTTCTAATAATCCGCAATTTCTACACATATACAAACACACACACACGCCACACACACACACATTCACACTGTGTTTGTCCTTGACCCTAACTTATTTTGTCTGTCGTAATGTGTGCATTTTTTCAGTTGGATGCCGAACAGTAGAACTGAACAATAATGCGCATCGGTTCTAAATAATCCACTTCACTTAACGCCTCTTGTG
>NC_043009.1:44057595-44062595 GCF_006345805.1 Octopus sinensis
TAATAACAACGATAACGATAACATAATGATATAATAATAATAATAATAATAATAATAATAATAATAATATTAATAATAATAATAATAATAATAATAATGATAACGATAATAATAATAATAATAATAATAATAATATAATAATAATAATATAATAGAATAATAATAATATTAATAATAATAATAATAATTAATAATAATAATAATGATAACGATAATAATAATAATAATATAATAATAATAATAGTAATAATAATAATAATAATAATAATAATAATAATATAATATAATAATAATAATAATAATACAAAAAACGAAAAACTCCACTACACCACATTGACTTCGTTGTTTTAGTTGTTCTTTTTTTTTGTTTTTGTTCTACTTTTAATGTTGTTTGCTTTGTTTTGATTTTTGTTTTTTGTTGTTGTTTTTTTTAATATTTTAAATTATTGCTTGATTTGAAATTTTACACACAGATATTTTATTTTTTTTATTATTATGATTATTATTATTATTTTTTTTTTTTTTTTTTAGTGGGTGGAACGGAATGGTTTTGAACCATTTCATCTTTTTTAATCTATTTAACAGTTACTGAAAACGGAACTTACCGATTACAGACACTAAAAGTGGTATTACAGATTTCTCTCTTATTTTATTTCATTTGTTTTTGTCTTATTTTTTGTCTTATTTTTTGTCTTATTTTTTGTCTTATTTTTTGTCTTATTTTTTGTCTTATTTCATATTTTATCCTTCAATTACAATTCAATTGAATTATTGTCATATTGGTTTTGTTTCGTTTTTGGTTCGTTTTCGGAGGGTTTTTTTCCTCATAATTACAAAGAGTTGTTTTAACATCATCATCATCATCATCATCCTCACCACCATCATCACTATCATCACCACACTCATCGTCGTCGTCGTTATCATCATCATCATCATCATCATCATCATCATCATCATCATCATCATCATCAACAACAACAACATTTTAAGATGTTGCTGTGATGTTATCGTTATTATTATTATTATTATTATTATTATTATTATTATTATATTATTATTATTAGCGCCGAACAAAGTGATAATCGGTATTGAAAAGCGGCATATTACGTTCTAGTTTCGAATCATGCCAAGAGCCAACTCTATCTTTCATCATTTCGGGGTCGATAAAATTAAGTACCAGTCAAGTACCGGGAGTGATGTAATCGACTGTTCCCCTCCCCTAAAACTGCAGTCATTGCGCCAAAATTTGAAACAATTATAGAGTACAAATACCGCGGAAGGTCAATTTTGCGTTTTATCTTTCCGGGGTCGATAAAAGAGAGTACCACGGGTACTGGGATCAATGTACTCGAGTATCCCCGCTTAACAAATTGCCGTCCTAATCTAGGCACAACCGAAAAACCTAGACAAGATCCCTGGATAGATAGACCCAAACTGCAGCCAGTCACATTTGATGGAGGCGAGCAGAACTCTTTTACTCTTTTACTCTTTTACTTGTTTCAGTCATTTGACTGTGGCCATGCTGGAGCACCGCCTTTAGTCGAGCAAATCGACCCCGGGACTTATTCTTTGTACTTATTCTATCGGTTCTCTTTTGCCGAACCGCAAAGTGACGGGGACGTAAACACAACAGCATCGGTTGTCAAGCAATGCTAGGGGGACAAACACAGACACACAAACACACAGACATACACACACACACACACACATATATATATATACATATATACGACAGGCTTCTTTCAGTTTCCGTCTACCAAATCCACTCACAAGGCATTGGTCGGCCCGGGGCTATAGCAGAAGACACTTGCCCAAGATGCCACGCAGTGGGACTGAATCCGGAACCATGTGGTTGGTTAGCAAGCTACTTACCGTACAGCCACTCCTGCGCCTATGGTTAAGAAGGTTAAGTTTCCACATATGTGGCAGCAACAACCACTTGTTGTGGTGTTCTGTCCACAACAGAAGCTGAGGCAACATGAACCTACATTTCCCAACACCATAAATACAAAAATAACAGCAGCATCAATAAAAACAACAACGATAACTGCTAGCACCACACACGTATCGATAAACGGGAGAGAAGTTTCGATGACTTGGAAGCTAAGGGGATATCTCCCTCCCCTTTAAAAAAAAAAAACAACTACTTAAATAACATCCAAATACACGAACCAGGCTTTTCTCTCATTAGCCCCACTCAAACGTCTTTGAATCCACGTCAAATGATGAAGAGGAGGAGAACAGGTTTGGTTTCGATCTCGTTTTCTGTGGTTAGATCGCTTCAAGCGCACACATTTGTTTGCAGGTCAAACATAATGACCACTTAATGGAATTGTTTCAACCCGCTCCCCACCACTACTACCACCATCAAGAGTGTTCTCTCTCATCGTTTGTTTTTTTAATTTTATGTTTTTGCTCTTACACCATTGCTTCAGAAGGTAGAGATATTGAGGGATATCCTGTCTCAACTTGAACAGGGTAAAGCTGTGTCGACCATACACGGCGAGGTCACCGGAATGGCGTCGGACACCAAAGAAATTATGATAGTCGTCATCAAACAGATGGAAGACGGGAAGGGGAGACAGGAATGCGCATCACCCCGAACAACTCGATGAACTTGCAACTGGGCACCTTGAGAGTATAGTCTCGTATCTTAAGAGACTGAGGGTACTGTTAAGATGTTTGGATTCCGATTTTCAAGTGGGAAGGAATTAGGTCGAGGTTACGAGAAGAGTAATCAAGTCTTAATTTGAAAATAGGCTTAAAGGAACATAACCTTGAGAGATTGAGAAGGAGAGGCGAATCGCTCCCATTAATTAATACTGATTGATCGTCTTGTGTTGCCCCGGTTTTCATGTGGCCAAACTGGAGCATCTGATTTTCCGCTTCTTGGAGAAAAGATCATTCCACTGGTAAGAATATCCATCTCTTGTCTCTGCATCATCAACTACAGTATATTAAGTTCCCCTCAGCACCCTCTACTCTTTTGATTCGAAATGGTTTAGCAGATGAGGTACAGACAAGCATTGAGGCTGAGGGTACAGCAAAGGCACAGCTTCCTAAGTAGTGAAGCTGTAGTCGTAGTTTTTCAGATAGTATTTTTGAGATTAGTGAAGACCAAAGCTAAATGTGAGATATGTGGAATGTTGTAGGCTGTTCATAGTTTTCGACCAGTTGAGCAATGCGGTATTTATTTCAGATCACCGTATTCTGAGTTCAAATCCCACAGAAGTCGCCTTTGTTTTCATCCTGCTGAGGTCAATAAAATAAAGGGAAAATGTGGAAGAGAGAAGTGGTGGGATGGCTTGAGTATAGGTGATATCCTTCGCAGCGTTTGTTCCGGCTTTGTACGTTCTGAGTTCTTGGCTGCGAACTTAATCACTGGTTTGGGCGTATCTTTGACGGAACTCACTCTGTAGTAAACATTTGGACCAGTATGAAAATAACTTCTTCCTTTTCTTCCTCTTTCTTGGGGAGCTTAATATATAAAGACATAATATAAAGAGATGAGCACTGTTCTTAAGCGCCTAAGGGAGCGGAAGAAAAATACGATAAGGCTCTGTAGCTTTATTTTCATGATTCAAAATCATGGTTTATGGCACATTTGATCTTCTCAAAGCATGCCCAATCAAAATTTTTAATTTTTTAACGTAACACGCTAACAGCTAACAAAGTTTTGAGCGCTAGCAATTAGCTGGTCTTTATTATTGTTTATATTTTGTTTTATTTGGGGGCGGTTTCTGGAAAATGAACTCCCAGTGAAAATTGTAAAAGTGAGTGTGAAACATCACAGCAACCAATTTCTCTTCTCGCTTTGGTTCAATGGCGCTAATCAAATGTAGTATAAATGGTTGTTGTTGATTATCAAGAAGGTCTGAGTACGAGGGTATTTTGAAAATACCTCACGGAGCGATGACCGCTATCTGCATAGTTACGGGCTGCCCTTTGGCAAGGTATAGCACCCGTTCAGCCACCCTGCTAGGAATATGGCGAAGTCATGGGACTGCAGCATATTGGATTGTGAAGAGGTAACGGAAAAGATCAACTGAGCCAACGGTACTTTTTACATTGATTCTGAGCGGAGGAATCCTTGAACACCAACGGTCAGGATCACCAAGCACTATCAAGAGAGGAACTGCAACGCATCCATAGCAATGGCGTCCATGGTTGTGTAATCAGCCAACGAAAGATTCACTATGACTGAAGCTCCCAACTCAAATTCATAATGATGTAACTGGATGGTGATAGAGTCATGGGAATCCACGAAAACAGCGGAAAACTAATCAAGGAAGTAAATCCTTTATCATTTATCAATTTTTTTGTTACCGAAAACTGTGTCTTTAGATTTACCTATGCTACATATCCTACAACAATGATTGTTAACCTTCTCTTTACTCCAACCCTTCTTTAGATGAAGTCAGACTTTGTAGCGTAAACATAGAGGCTTGGGGGCTTTGTTGGGAAGTACTTCTTTTTATTCCAGAATATGAATAAGATGTTGCGATGGGGAATACATGAGAGACCTTGAAAGTGAGAGACATTGACTCTACCAACAAGCTGGTACAGAAATTAATACAAATATAATTCCGTCAAAGCCTCCAAGATTCAGGTGCTGACATCAAAACCGGAGAAGAATCAAGTCCAAACTTATATATTTCTGAATGACTTTAAAACGAGAAGATGCAGTGACTAAGTGGTTACAGAATTGCGCTTAGACTCGTTAGGCCGTTGGTTCGATTCCTAGAGTGGCTGATACGTTGTGTCTTTAAGCAAAACACTTCATTCATGTTCCTTCAGTTTCGCGACCGAAATGAGTACCAGTCGAGTGCTTCTGCACTCCTCTCTACCTCCAGATGTCATCCTTTGGATGTTGCGCTGGAAAGAGCTGACAGAGTGTCTATGTCTACTCGTGACTACACAGGCACCTAAAGCAATTAGTGAAAGCATGGTACAGGCTACCAAGTTATTCTCGATACCTAGTAACGGCCATAGTTTTGGGG
>NC_043009.1:44065095-44097595 GCF_006345805.1 Octopus sinensis
ATACATATACATATATACGACAGGCTTCTTTCAGTTTCCGTCTACCAAATCCACTCACAAGGCATTGGTCGACCCGGGGCTATAGCAGAAGACACTTGCTCAAGATGCCACGCAGTGGGACTGAACCCGGAACCATGTGGTTGGTTAGCAAGCTACTTACCATACAGCCACCCTGCGCCTATTTGCTCAAAATTGTAAACAAAAAATTATGAAGATAGAAAAAAACATACATTAATCTCTATTTTTGTAAGCATTTGTATGTATATAGCATGTCTGTATTTTTGTATGCAGTGTAAATTAACGAAATATAAGCAAATGAACGAAATAGCACATGTATGGAACTGCTAATTTAACGGTAAATGCCACAATAATTATTATAGACAGACAAAGAATTTTATATTTTACCTTGCAACCTTGCAACTGCTGCGATAATTAAACTAGTAATGGAACAGTAAATGTGTATTGTTTTAAAGGAAATAAAATAAAATTTCGTACTGACTCTGGCCAACTTGCACTTCACGCTTGTCAGTTGTTAGGTATGTATGTGTAGACGTGTGTGTGTGTGTGTTTAATAATGTACCGCATATAGTATGTCTATATTTTTGCATGCAGTGTAAATTATTACAAAAAAAAATTACATGCAACACTCCTGGGGTCTCATAGTATTACCATGTAAAATTTAATTTGATTTGGTCGAACCGTTTTAGAAAACATTGGGAACAGAGATACAAAGGATTATATATATATATATATATAATATATATATATGGGGATATACATACATATACATATACATATATATATATATATATATATATATCTATATATATATATATATATGGGTATATACATATATATATATATATACTCTTTTACTTGTTTCAGTCATTTGACTGTGGCCATGCTGGAGCACTGCCTTTAGTCGACCAAATCGAACCCAGGACTTATTCTTTGTAAGCCTAGTACTTATTCTATCGGTCTCTTTTGCCGAACCGCTAAGTTACGGGGACGTAAACACACCAGCATCGGTTGTCAAGCGATGTTGGGGGGGACAAACACAGACACACACATACATACATACATACATACATACATACATTCATACATACATACATACATACATACATACATACATACACATACATACATACATACATCAGTTTCCGTCTACCATATCCACACATGGATATGTAGTACTTGATATATTACAGAACAGGTGTAGAGGTCAGAGATAGAACGCCTTCTGTTAGGGGTCTGCTCCATTAGGGTTGAACTCGGAGTTAAACAACAATGAAGACATGTATGCTACCATTTCTATTTTGTTTTTATTTTTGTTCTTGTGTTTTTGTTTGTTTTGTTTTTGTTTCAGAACAGTTTTTTTTTTGTTTGTTTTTTTTTTTGAAAAATTGATCATTTCTAACGTATCCTTATAGAGGATTGATGATTAAGCATTAAAAAATATATACTCAATAAATAACATGTTTATTACATCTGGAGTAAATCCAGAAGAAACTAACTTGCATGTATCTTTTATCTTTTACTTGTTTCAATCAGTAGTCTGCGGCCATGCTGGGGCGCCCGCTGCCTTGAAGAATTTTTAGTCGAACAAATCGATCCCTCGTATTCTTTTTTTAGAGTCTAGTACTTATTGTATCGGTCTCTTTTAGACGAACCGTTAACAATAGTGGAAGACAAACACAAACACAAACACACACACACACGCATAGACACACACACACACACACACACACACACACACACACGCACACACACATATATATATATATATACGCATTGAGTCGAACCAGGGGCAGCAGATGAAGGGGAATTTTCCTTGTATTGTTTGTCCTGTACTCTGTTTTTTCGTTGTTAAAAAAAAGTCCGTTTCCTTATTTGATTTTATGTTTTCGTTTCTCGTTGTGTTCTACGTTTATTTGTGGCGTCCTGTACTCATATATGCATGTATATATACATATAGATGTAACTATGTACATTTATGTATGTATATACATGTATATGTTTTATTTATTATATATATATATATATATATATATATAAACGATGGGCTTGCCTACGAATTCCTCTCACAAGGCGTTTGTCAGCCCGGGGCTGTAGTTAAAAACACCTGCCTAGCGTGCCATGTAATGGAACTGAACTCAGAACCATGTGGTTCGGAAGGAAACTTCTTACCACACAACCACGCTTGCACCTAATATGTACATGATTGACTAAAACGATCTTAAAGCGTTACATATTTGGCAAGGAAACAAATTTCACATATAGTTCATACTTTAATTGTACTTAACAGCTGTTTCCTGAAGATAAACATCACTAAGTTTATAATTACATAATTGTGATGCGTAATTAATTTAAATGCTGTGTTTATCCAAATCCTAAAGAATGTTATGTAATATATATATATATGCGTATTATATAAATATAAGTATGTGTGTGTGTGTACTTCATGTATATGTTGAGCTAGCTAACTCGCTAGGTGGTTAGATAGATAGATAGATAGATAGATAGATAGATAGATAGATTGATAGATAGATAGATAGATAGATAGATAGATAGATAGATAGATAGATAGATAGATAGATAGATAGATAGATATGGTAATTAAAAGCTCATTAATAACAAGACGTTAGAAATAACCTACAATCTTGGTGTGTTGCAAAAATCGGTTTTACTTGCAACTGCACGCATGCTGCGTAAAATACTCTCCGCCTGAGGTCCCCGTTGTGGTTTGACACAATACACGCAATATCTTCGATCTACATCACAGTATTGGACACTGTGAAACGTCTTCAATGATGATGATGATGAAATGGCGGTGCCCCAGCATGGCCACAGCTCATGAGCTGAAACTAAAATCAATCAATCAATCATACGAAATAGCCCGGCTATGGAAAATGAAGAAGGTGAAGATAGTGCTAGTTATTGTTGGGTCCTTGGTGGTGGTGGTGGTGGTAGTAGTAGTAGTAGTAGTAGTAGTAGTAGTAGTAGTAGTAGTAGTAGTAGTAGTAGTAGTAGTAGTAGGCAGCAGCAGTAGCAGCATCAGTTCTACTACAACTATATCTCTAAACAATAAGAATGTTTATAAACAAGTAAACAACAGAATTAGGATTGTTAATTTTAACAGCCAAATCTCAATGGAACAGTATAGAGTTACAACATTTATCATTGAGTCAAGATGTATGTAAAATGAGACTTTTTTTTTCTGTCACGTGACTTCATTGTTAAGTTACGGCTACCACATTTCACGTCCCCTATCTCAGATCAATTCCGTATGTTTTGATAACAACATTATCAGAACACTTGTCCATTTTCATATATAAGATATTGTGACTAAAAGATATTGTGATATTTGGAAATATCTCCTTCTCTCCTTCTCTTTCTCTCTCTCTCTCTCTCTCTCTCTCTCTCTCTCTCTCTCTCTCTCTTCTCCATCATCTCCCCCTCTCTCTCTCTCTCTCTCCGTTCTCCGTAAGCACACACATATATACAATTATTTATGCATACACACGCATATTTAAGCGTATGTTTGTATTTATATGTATACTATAATCGACTTCGTTGTGTGTATTATATATACATATATATATATATATATACACACACATTGTATGTATGTATATATATATATATACACACACATTGTATTATGTATATACATATATATATATATATATACATTGTATATATATATATATATATATATATATATATATATATATATGTATCGTTTTTGGTTTTGGTTTGCAAGATTCTTTATGTCAATTCGTGTGTTGAAGCATATTTTATTGTGTCTGGGGAGAGTCATTCTCTTTTTGTGCCTTATTATATAACACACTCACCGGTTCGAATTCCACTCATTCACTTATTTATTTTTCCTAAAATTTTCGTTGCGTCTTGCAACCTTTTCAAAAGTCGGTGAGCTCTGATAACGGACAGGGTCAACGACTGAGTGGAAATCGAACCGGTGAGTGTGTTAAATAAGGCACTTTTTTTTTTGTTTTTGTTTTTTCGCCATGAAAGTTTGAATACAGAGGGGACAATACAGGACAGACAAATATGGGGTCGCATAAAGATATGGGGGTAAAAATTAGATGGAAATCGATGGATAATGAGTATGGAGAATAAGATGAAGTTAGAGACGTGAGGACCCAACAAGCCACGTACCTTCACTGGACTTTTTGGAAGCCTGGGTGTTCGCGCTCAAGTTGACTCGTTCATTCGTATCAAGCGCGCCACTTCCTCCCTCTTGCTGCAAATTTACGCGGTGATCTATTATACCAAGGCTGGAGAGAAAAATGCCTGTTGCGATTACTCTCACACGTGTCAGCCATACGACCTCCTTCGCTATAGCCACAAAGTTCCGTCTTTCCTTGTTGAGAAAAGACGGTGGAACAATCTTGATAATGGACTCGGTTGATAGCTGTACTCTTCCCGTGCATGACAGCAGGTGTTCGACATTAACCCATAGCTCTGATATCCGTGGGCACTGCACAATCGCGTACAGAACAGTTTCACTGCTCTGCTCGCATCTCGGGTATGTCGGCGTGGTGGAACTACCGTGTCTGAAGAGTTTATCTCGAACGGGCAATCCCCTCGGTATCACTACCAGGCTAAGGATTTCTGCTAGTTGTCCATAGGCCCTGACCCGAAAGTCCTCCGGAACAGTATGGCAAATGACCATCATCGAAACCCAGGACGACATCACACTTGCCCGCTACTAACCCTCTATAGAAAGACGAGGTGGAACCCCCGCTGCTCGCTTTGCTCGTTTGAGAGAGAAGCAAGAGGGCCTGACGGCACTCTGCTTGCCAAGTACCCAACCTAGGTCTACGCCTGATCCACGGGTTCAGCTAACTAAAGGAGGTGAACTGTGGAAAAACAAGTTCAACGAATGGCTACCACACCTGCACGCCGTCTAGGTAAAGCGAGAGGTGTCTCAGCTTCAGCGCATGCCTGCGCATCTTTAACCAACGCTTCCCCCCCCCCATTTAGTGGCAGTTGACAGCAGATAGAACGTCTGACCAGTGGTTTCCTGCCCCTCCACAAAAAGCAGAAGAGCAGGCGTCCCAGCTTGAGCAGCCTTGAATCCGAGCAAGGCACAACGGTTAGGCGGTAGGTGATGACAGATGCGATAAACACATTTTCCACCTCCGCCCTCCCTTTCAAAGACAGCTTTCTCTCAGCCCATTTCTAGGTGAGATTGGCTACTCTGCTCGTAACCTCGTCCCAGTTTCTCTCTATCTGGAGATCTGGTCCAAACTAGACCCTATCCGTCCGTTCAACGTCCCACGACGTTCTTGAGCGGCATCGGCCTGCCTCTCCATGTGCCGTGTAGCAGGTCGACTGTCTTATCCTGGTTTATTTTTGCTCTCGTCACCACTTCGTAATCCTTCATGGCACCACCTACTTGTTGCAGGTGCTTGTCACTGGATACGGTGACGGTGATGTCGTCCGCATACGCTGACACTGTCCTTCCGCACCCTAGATTATGCGGGATGCCACTCAGAGCCTCCATTTTCTGTAGTAATGGCTCCAGGGCCAGAACAAACAGAAGGGAGGAGAGCGGACATCCTTGGCGAACCAAACGCTTAATGGAGAACAGCTCTGAACGAAATCCGTTCACCCGAGCGACTGACTGAATGTTGCTGTAAAGAGCGATATACTTTGGCTAAAATCTTCAGCTCTACGTTGAGCAGAGTGACGGGCTTGAAATTATCTAAGGAGTCCCCCTTTTTTGGATCCTTTCTTAGCAGCACCATGACTCCCTGGCTTACAGAACTAGGAATGCTCCCATTCTGCTGTCAGTTAGCCTAAATGCTACCAATAGGTGTCCAAACAAGTCTGGCATGTTGTAATAAAATTCGTAGCGTAGACCATCTATCCCCGGCGACTTGTCCCCGACGCAGCCCGATAGGGCCTCTTCCTCCTCCGCAGCTGTGATCGACTCTTCACAGCACTCCGCTTCTCGGCTCGAGAGTCGCAGCATGTCGGATGCACTGCCTGCCCTCATTGCCTCTTCTAATGACCTGACTAATTTCCTTTCTACTCTATTTTTCTTAAGAACTACATCTTTGCTAAACCTAAATGACTCAAATTTTATGGCTCTTTTGAGGGTGTACCACCAGTTCAAATGATGCTTGTTAACACCCTCTGGACTAACTTCCTAATCCGGTTACTGTAAGCATTACAGGCTAGGAGTGATTTGTTTAGCTTCCATTAACCGGAGTCCAGGCTAGGAAAGCCAGCTAAGTCTACCCTACAGGTCACGAATTTGTGATCTGTGTAGGTAACAATACTGAATTGTGGACAACTAAAACTATTGTTGTCAGTTACTCTAATAACTACCCTGTCTAAGAATACCTAGAAGACCCGTCGCTATTAGCCCATATCCACGTTGGATATGGGCTAATAGTAATCCAATCTATATCGTCAGCCAGCTGGAAGCAGCGGGTCAGATTTGTGAGGCAAGAGTTCCCCTTTCTATTAGAATTTGAGCCAACACAATCTACACGTGTATCTAAGACTGTGTTAAAGTCAACTATTACGACTAAAGTGTGTGACGTTCCCAGGAAGTTCTCTAGTTGTCTGAAGTAGTCAGACTGTCCAGTTGCACATGGTGCATAGACAGCTGTCACTCTGAAGGCATTGCAGCTGTTATACGTCACGTCAAAGACGACTAGTCTGCCCTCCGGGTCCACAACGATTGTTCTCATCTCTAAATCCAAAATTTTCCTGAATAAGACCGCAATTCCCCACCCATTCCCACCCCCAAACGGGCATGGATAATTTGTATTTCTCGTAGCCATTGAGGAGGGGCGAGAAAGCCCGCGGCCCATTCAGATTTGTTTCCCTAGTGACTATTACATCCAGGTTCCGTGACCTGAGATCATTTAGAAAGCGACCTTGCTTCCAATTCCACCTTTATACTCATACATATATACACGCATAATTCATATATACATACGTGTGTGTGTGTGTGTGTGTGTGTGTGTGTGTGTGTGTGTTTGTGTGTATGTTTGTGTGTCACTAAATTATTCATTCATATTTGTTGTTTGCATAAATTGTTCAGTGGTAGAACCAACAATGTTACTTCAAGCCCCGACTTCAACTTCTTATAGGGACGAAAATTTTCGAGGAATCTTGCCGGTAGTAATATCATTGATATCATATATATTATATTATATAACTAAACTGCGGTCTGTAAACTTTACAGAGTGTTTCTTCATTCCTTAAGCATAAACCATAAATATGAAAAAAACTTTTAATATATCTGTGAATTGCAGTCAATTTCGATGCTGCAGGTTCAATAGTAATTCAGGAAAATAAGAGTTGACGAAATTTCTCTATAGGCGTAGGAGTGGCTGTGTGGTAAGTAGCTTGCTTACCAACCACATGGTTCCGGGTTCTGTCCCACTGCGTGGCACCTTGTGTAAGTGTCTTCTACTATAGCCTCGGGCCTACCAGAGCCTTATGAGTGGATTTGGTAGACGGAAACTGAAAGAAGCCCATCGTATATACACTACCGTCAGAAATTAATTAGCACCCTTGATTTGCTCACCATGAAGCATGGTGGGGGTGGTCTGATGGTGTGAGGGGCATTCAGCTACAGTGGTGTTGGGCGGCTCTATGCCGTCGAAGGCAACATCAACGCAGCAAAGTACGTTGAGATAGTACGGGATACCTCTTTGGTGGCGAGGAGTACGTGCTGGCCAGTCACCTGACCTGAACCCTATTGAGAACCTCTGGAGTCGATTGGGTAGGGATTTGAATGTGCAGCAATACAGGAACCGACACGAGCTGTTTGGGGCACTTCTTGCTGCATGAGGGGCCATCCCTGCACAGTACCTGCAGGCACTCATAGACAGCATGCCGACCCGCGTAGCAGTTGTCATTGCTGCCAAAGGAGGAGCAACAGATATTGACTAAATTTCACGATTAATAACAATTATGTGGTGTGCTGGGATATGTTTTAATAAATTTTTGATTAAAAACGAGTTCGTTTCTGATAATAAGTTAATTAAATTAAGAAAATGTAAGAAAATGTAGAAATTTGAGAAGTGCTAATTAATTTCCGACGCAAGTGTATGTATGTATATGTGCGTGTGTGTGTGTGTGTGTGCGCGCGCGTGCGCGTGTGTGTGTGTATGTGTTTGTTTCTTTGGTCCCCCAACATCGCTTGACAACCGATGCTGGTGTGTTTACGTCCCCGTAACTTAGCGGTTCAGCAAAAGAGACCGACAGAATAAGTACTATGCTTACAAAGAATAAGTCCTGGGGTCGATTTGCTCGACTAAAAGCGGTGCTCCAGCATAGCCACAGTCAAATGACTGAAACAAGTAAAAGAGTAAGATTTTATTGTTTTACCGTCAAGTTTATTATTTTACACACAAACTATTAACAAAAATTATATAAAACTTTTCTTTATACTTAATTCTTTTTAGATCCAATTTTTCAAAATATTTCAAAGAAAAATTTAATCATTCTTACGAACCAAGTTCTTATGAAATATATGTAATGTATCTCATAAAATTGTATTTGTTAAATGCCATTTTCAACTCATTTCTTTTAAAGTACTGTCAATTTTGACGGTGTAGTTTGACGCGCATATGCCCTCACTCTCTCCCCCCTTCTCTCTCTCACAGACATTATATATCAAACATATATAGATACATGCACATCATATACATATATATGTACATATGCATATATATGTGCACACTCACACATACGCACGCACACACACACAAACATTTACAATTTAGCACATTCAGCCTCTAAGTTTCTTTCAGTTAAACTGTCTAATACACAAAAACTTTAAATACACGAAGAAAAATAGATTCATCAACGAAAACTGTGTCGATTAAATTCAAGAAAATCCACCTTAGGTGTCCCATGCAATAGAACGAATATTTCTTTCTGTAAGGGACAACGATGGCTAGCAAATTTTCTTTGACAAACGTGAACAGAATCTAAGCAACATTTCATTTTCAAATATGGATTTAAGTCAACAAATACATACAAAAAGTCTACTTTTACTTTAAAATCTTCAAATTAAAAATTTTTTTTTAATACAGTATTTCAAAATATATTAACGTGAAATAAAAAAAAAGATGCCTGGTAAAGATATCCATTTAATCCGATAATCCAAAGAGCTTGTATCGAATTGACAACAACACCTATTGCAGAGCTTTAATAAGATTATCCTCCTCGAGCTAAATTTTACTTCAGTCATACATAGTAGCGAAATATTGTTTGAGCTACTCACAACTAAATAAACCTTATTTTACTCTGAAGAACCATAAAGTTAGTCTTTACCATAAATTTTGTATTCGATTAATCAACCTCACGAAAACAGATATAGGAGTGATTAAGAAACATTTACTCGACAAAATCAATCTTACCTTTATGGAATAACACCAAAGCAGAAACTGAATTGTTCAAATTAATCATGAATAAGAATAGAGCTAAATTTTTGCAGTTGATTAACGCGTTTAATTTCGCAAAACCAATTAGCAATAACACTAACTCTGAAATAGACATTATACTACATGCAAGTAATAGCTGGTAAATGATAACGATTTTATTGTATTTCGGGACGGTCATTTTTTTTCTTTTGCCAAATAAACACACGCACTGTATATTTTTTCTTCACTCATTCATTATTGTTCTTAAACGATTTTACTTAGATCAAAAAACATTCTAGCATTCTGTTTGACGTAATCATAGAAGCTAATGATTCGACTGAAATTAATGATAATATTGGTCTTTATTTAGTGAACCATCTAAAAACCAAATTCTCTCATACTGAAGAGGGCATATATGGAGAAGATGGTTTTTGACTCTTGCCTCTCAATAACAAATCAACTCCATAACTTAATTTTAAGTTTGATACTTATGCTATAGGTATCTTTTTGGTGAACCGCCAAGTTACGAATATGTAAACAAACCAAAGCCTCTCGACATTTTCCAAAATTGAGTAGCAAATACACATGCGTACCCATACATATATGTGCACATATATACATGAATATATATATACACATATACATATATACATATAATTATATGTGTAAATATATTTATAGTAATATGTTTGTATATGTGCGTGTGTATGTGTGTGCGTGTACGTATATGTATTTATGTATCTCTCTTTCTATTTCTCTTTCTCTCTCTCTCTCTCTCTCTTTCTCTATGTGTGTGTGTATGCATATGCATGTATATATGGAGGGGGCTATAAAGATAAATGAGGAAGAGGAGGAGGAGGGGACAGAAAGAGTAAAAGAAAAATTACGACAGAAAAAGGGAGTCTGTGAGTAGGAGGAGATGAAGAGACGTGGTATGATGGAGAGTGGGCAAGTGATGGAATTGGTGAGGGAGGTGTAAGGAGAGGGGTGAGCATGGACAAAGGTGATGAGTGGAGCAAAGGAACAAGTTGGAAAATGTTCAAAGGATGAGAAAGATGCGAGAGAAACGATAGAAAGAAAAAAAAATATAGAAAAATTTACCACGGTGAGAAGATAGAGGAGGAGATGGGTGAGGGGAGAAAGTAGGAGGAGACAGAGATGGAGAAATGGACAGGGATGAATTAAAGCAAAGAAAAGACAGCAGAGAGAGGAGGAGCAAGAGGCGGAGGAGGGGGTAAAAATAGAGGAAGAGAGAAAGAAAAAAGTGACACAGAAGAATTAATGAAATATAGAAGGAGAAGAGAGAGAAAGAGGATCATACACACACACTCACATACATACACACACACTGATTAAAGAAAGAAAAAGAGAAAAAGAAAGACAGACACACATACCTCCTCCACACACACACACACACACACACACACAAAGATGAATTAATAAAAGAACGAGGAACAGAGAATGACATACCTGCATAAGAACATGTATCTATGTCTATAATATATATATATATGTATGTATGTAGTACGTATGTACATACATACATACATATATACACAACACATACATATATACATGCATACATACATGCATACATACATACATGCATTCATACATACATACATACATACATGCATGCATACATATATACATACATACATACATACATGCATGCATGCATACATACATACATACATACATAAATACATACATACATACATACATACATGCATACATACATACATACATACATGCATGCATACATACATTTATACATACATACATACATATATACATACATGCATACATGCATACATACATACATGCAACATACATGCATACATACATACATACATACATACATACACAACACATACATACATAGATACATACACACATACATACATACATGCATACATACATACATACATACATACACAACACATACATACATATATACACACACACATACATACATACATACATACATACATACATACATACATACATACATACATACATACATACATACATACATACATGCATTCGTACGTACGTACATAAATGCGCGTACACACAGTGGAATAAAAGAAAACGAAAGAGGGGGGGGCAGAGAGTGAGAGCGATGATAAAGCGAATACGGAAAGCAAGGTCTCTTTCAAACATCTTACTTGGTGAAAAGCTATTTACGAAGAAAGCTCTCCTTTCTAATGCATAATTCTTTTTAAGCTATCCACATGGCTGTAGAATTTCAAATGGCACTTTGTGTTTTCAATAAATAAGTCACAGACAAAAACACAACCATTTCTACAACTTATTCCTAATATAGGTTTTTCCCGTTGTCGTCTTACTTAATCACTGCCCGCTTGAGTGATTTTTGCTGGAGAATCTACTGAAAGAAGAAATTGGTTTGGATCTTGATTCCGGTCTTAGAACACCACACCAACCGTAAAGAATCTCCCCTGTTAATTATATCATTCATAAAGAGTTCTCAATTGTGCCTGCTTTTTCTATCGGCATCACAGGAAAAACTTGGTCGTCGCCATCAAAAATTGTGTGAAACGAATAAAAGAGAGCGGCAGGTCAAGAGCAGGTAATTTAGTCGAACCACTGTCATTAGCTAACGTGATTGGAAACATCTTCAAAAGTGATGCTTGAAAAATCGGTGTTTGATCCCAACTGCTCTCTCTCTCTCTCTCTCTCTCTCTCTCTCTCTCTCTCTCTCTCTCTCTCTCTCTCTCTCTCTCTCTCTCTCTCTCTCTCCCTCTCACTCTCTCTCTCCCTCTCTCTCTCTCTCTCTCTCTCTCTCTCACGAACCTCCCCATACACATTAGCGAAAAAGTCGCAGTTTTCAAAATACGGTGAGTTCTTTGCAGATTGATAACAATTTTATTGTTATCTTTAATAAAAATTGGTTGAGCACGCATAGTGTGGGCGCGCGTATGCGTGTGTGTGTGTGTGCGTGTGTGTGTGTGTGTATGTGTGTGTGTGTGTGTGTGTGTATGTGTGTGTGTGTTTAATAAAGGCACAAGCATAGTTGTGTCGTTAAGAAGTTCGCTACATAGCCAAGCGGTTCCGGATTCAATCCCGCTGCGTGGTATTTAGTTGACTATTTTCTACTGTAGCTCCTGATCGACCAAGTGCCTGTGAGTAGATTCGATGCATAGAAACTGTACTGAAACCCGTCGTATATGTGCGTGTATGTAGCATGTATGTTTACGTATATGTCTGTGTGTATATAGTTTGATTTGAAAACCCCACTAGAATGGGAGAAAGCGCTAATGATCTAAGTGATATGATATATATATAAAAAATGTAATATACAAATAAATATCTGTAAATATAAACCATCCGATCTTCTGAGTACCTCATTTCTTCTAATATATACATATATATATGTGTATATATATATACGTATATATATGCGTATATTTTCTTGACATCATGCGTTTATGATAAACAAATTACACCGTCCATGCAAGTAGTAATGTTTGCTTGCATACCATCGCCAAACCACATCCAGACTGGAGAAAATGTTAACTGGGTTGGAAACGGGTGGAGGATGACGATAAGAAGAGCTTCTAACTGTAGAAAATCTACCTCATCGAAATTCGTATCACTCATACAAGCATGGAAAAGCAGGCTTTAAACATCTTATCGTGTGTGTACGTATTTGTATACTTGTAGATATATAGATAGATAGATAGATAGATAGATAGATAGACAGACAGACAGACAGACAGACAGACAGACAGACAGATAGATAGATAGATAGATAGATAGATAGATAGATAGATAGATAGATAGATAGATAGATAGATAGATAGATAGATTGATTGATTGTGGGATTGATTGATTGTGTATATATATATATATATATATACATATGTGGGCACAGGATGTCATGAAACGCGTACGACAAAAAATACGAAGTACGAGTACATGGAATACGAACTATTTTTTCAAACAACGAAAGATACAAATGAAAAGGAAAACAAAACAAACAACATAAAGAACGACTCTTCATCAGTTGTTGGCTGTTTTTCTACTCTCGTATTTCGAGCATTTAACAACAATATACGCTTTCGATAAAACATTTGCTCCCGCAAAGCAAATTAAATAAAATTTGGGATTTTGCAGAGGATCAAAATTGGTAACACAAACAGAACAGTGAAAACAAACAAGAAGGGCTGCTAAGCCTAAACAAGGTTGTGGTGGCGAACGCGTAAATCAAGCTTGGACAGGAGACAGACAAGAACACGTCTTCCTTGTTCCAGTTACAACGGAGAGAAAGAAAGAAACACAAGATAGGAGAAGAAAGAAAGATGGCCGATGAAAGATCGTTCTTTATGTTTTTTTTCTTGTTTTCCGTTTGTGTCTTTCGTTGTTCGAAAATATAGTTCATATTCCATGTACTCGTACTTCGTAATTTTTTGTTGTACACGTTTCATGACGTCCTATGCCCACATATAAATATATATATATATATATAAGGTTAATCCAAACGGGAAACAGAAAAAACAACACGTGGAACAATTACAGTATTATTATTATTAGGCGCTCAGGAAAATGGAAGAAGATATATATATATATAATATATATATATATATATTATATATAATATATATATATATGTATACATGTATGTATGTATATATATATATTATATATATATATATATATATATATATATATATATATATATATATATATATATATATATATATATATATATATACGTATAGATGTAAGTATGCACATATACGTATATATGTATGTATATAGCTTCATAGGAGCTTCGAATATGAAATGCAATTTATTTAGAAAAGAACTATATTCGTGTGAAGCTATAAGGTATTATTCAGGCACTCAACTCTAAATCCACTGCACCTTCTAGCAGAAATAGCAGTCGGCTAATGAAGTTCATAAGATAATCATTAATTCTTGTGCCACCTCTCTTTCTTACTGTGAATACGTGCGCGCGCGACGGTCTTCTTTTAATTTACGTCAACCAAATCCACTCACAGGGCTTTGGTTGGACCGAGGCTTCAGCAGAAGATACCTGCCTAAGTGCCGCTTAGTGTGACTGAACCCGGATCCATGTGGTTGAGAAACAAGCTTCTTACCACCCACTCACGCCTATATATCAATATATCATATATTAAATATTATATGAGGCGGCGAGCTGGCAGAATCGTTAGCTCGCCGGGCGAAATGCGTAGCCGTATTTCGTCTGCCGTTACGTTCTGAGTTCAAATTCCGCCGAGGTCGACTTTGCCTTTCATCCTTTCAGGGTCGATTAAATAAGTACCAGTTATGCACTGGGGTCGATATAATCGACTTAATCTGTTTGCCTGTCCTTGTTTAGCCCCTTCTGTGTTTAGCCCCTTGTGGGTAGTAAAGAAATAGGTATTTCGTCTGCGGCCGATGGAATCAGCCTCACTCCTCACCAAAATTTCAGGCCTTGTGCCTATAGTAGAAAGGAGAGTATAATATATATATATACCAGTGAAGGCTTGTGTACAGTTTCCGTCAAGCAAATTCACACACAAGGCACTGTTCGACTCGGGACTATTGCAGAAGACACTAAGTAAAGGCAACGCGCGATGAGAGCGAACTCGAAACCATGTAGTTGCGCAGGTAACTTCTCAACCATACAGCAAGGTTTGTGCCAATATTTGTGTCTCTTCATGCGCACACGTAAACGTATATGTGTCTATATATGCATACGTGTGTGTGTGTGTGTGTGTGTGTGGTGTTTTTATGTGTGTGTGTGTATGTGTGAGTGTTTATCTGCTCGGAAACAGAAGACAAGAAGGCGTTTAATAGTCGGATATTCAAAAGGCGACAATACAAGGCTGTAATGATAGCAAGGATTAGATTAAGACACTTGCTCAACGTCGATTTAATACTTGGAAAGTTCCCGCCCCGAATTCCAGTGGGGGTGGTATGTGTGTGTGTGTATCAATATATATACATAGTTCTTTCTCTCTCTCTCTTTGTACACACATACACATATATATATATATATATATATGTGCATGTGCATACGCATATATATGTATACATGTATGTGTGTGCGTGCGTATGTATGTATATGTGAGGGCGCGTGGCTTAGTGGTTAGGGCATTCGGCTCATGATCGTAAGGTTGTGAGTTCGATTCCCGGCGACGCGTTGTGTCCTTGAGCAAGACACTTTATTTCACGTTGCTCCAGTCCACTCAGCTGGCAAAAATGAGTTGTACTTGTATTTCAAAGGGTCAGCCTTGTCACTCTCTGTGTCACGCTGATTATCCCCGAGAACTACGTTAAGGGTACACGTGTCTGTGGAATGCTCAGCCATTTGCACGTTAATTTCACGAGCAAGCTGTTCCGTTGATCGTATCAGCTGGGACCCTCGCCGTCGTAACCGGCGGAGTCTAGAGAGAATGTATGTATATATATAATATAAGCACACACCTATAACGTTCACAAACGCACATGCACATGCACGCACGCACGCACACGCACGCACACACACATACACACACATATATGTATGTATATATGTTCAACACGGCTCCTGTTGACACACACAGAAGTCGGGTTCAATGTCTCTAAGAAGCGAAGTCATAAAACTTGCCGTTCTTTTCTTTGTCAGGGATCTTATTTAAAATACCAAAACAAAAAAAGAACAAGTAGAATATAAAAACCAAAAAAAGAACAATCCGCTCTACCTCGACCACCGTTTCCATCACCACCAACACCCCCACCGCCTCCACCACCTCCACCAACAACACTAATACCGGCCCCAACACCACCACCACGAATACTAGTACTAACACTGCCGCCAACACCACCGCCATACCAACAGCACAACCACTAACTAGCACCAACACTGCCACTACTAACACCTATACTACTATCACGACTACTAATACCTATTTCTTTACTACCCACAAGGGGCTAAACACAGAGAGGACAAACGGATTAAGTCGATTATATCGACCCCAGTGCGTAACTGGTACTTATTTAATCGACCCCGAAAGGATGAAAGGCAAAGTCGACCTCGGCGGAATTTGAACTCAGAACGTAACAGCAGACGAAATACCTATTTCTCTACTACCCACAAGGGGCTAAACACATAGAGGACAAACAAGGACAGACAAACGGATTAAGTCGATTATATCGACCCCAGTGCGTAACTGGTACTTAATTTATCGACCCCGAAAGGATGTAAGGCAAAGTCGACCTCGGCGGAATTTGAACTCACAACGTAACGCAGACGAAATACCGCTAAGCATTTCGCCCGGCGTGCTAACGGTTCTGCCAGCTCGCCGCCTTCCCATTAACTAGCACCAACACTGCCACCACTAACACCTATACTACTATCACAACTAGTAATACCAACGCCACCACTGCCACAAATTGAATGAAACTCTTGTGTAGAAGATCGTAAAATACAGTAAGACAGTTACATATCGCGTTTTCTTTCTCCACCTCAACGAATTCTATACCCCGTGGCCTAAGCCACCGGAAAAGGTTTCATTGTTTTAAGGGGTCTTGTTATTTTTCTGTTGGTATTAGATTTATTTTTTGGTAGGGTTCTTTGTTTCTTCTTGTAGCTCTTCACTCTTTCTTTCTCTCACACACATTCTTTTTTCTCTCTCCCCTTCAAAACGAAAACAAAAAACTGATATATTGTTAGTTTCGCAGATGGACAAGGCAAGATAATGGACCCCGCTGTGACGTACGGAATGGCTATAGTTCAAATAGTCAGGCTTGTCTTTGAGACTTTTAGTTTCCTTGCCAAAGCTATATTTGTTCTTTCACTTCCTTCCCTCCACTCCATTCCCACCCGACCAAAAGAAATGAAAAATAAAAACAAAAGTTCTTCTCTCCCCCCCTCTCTCTTTCCCTCCCTCTCTCTCCCCCTCTCTCTCTCCCCCTCTCTCTTTCCCTCCCTCTCTCTCCCTCTCACCACCCTCATTTTGTTAGCACCAAAAGAACAGTGTATCATTTTTCTTTCTCGTTCTAAATCCATGTTGTTATTGTTGCTACTGCAATTGATGGTGATGATGATGATGATGGTGATGGTGTTGTTGTTGTTGTTGTTGTTGTTTGCCGCTAGGGGGCGAGTTCATAGACAATCATATATACTGTCATTTAGCATTAGTTTAAATTAGGCTGCAACAAGAACGAGACTTCTTAGGAATGTTCAACCATTAACATTTAAGAAAGATAGATGTGGACAGAAGAAAGAAAGAAGAAAGAAAGAAAGAAAGAAAGAAAGAAAGAAAGAAAGAAAGAAAGAAAGAAAGAAAGAAAGAAAAACAGTGATAAATCTTTGAATATCAAAAATTACTACTTCATCACCTAGCACCACTACCATCACCACCTTTACCACTAACGTTACCATTGCCATCATCATCATCATCAACAACAACAATAACAACACCATTACCTTTGTCTTTCGTGCTTTCCTTTTCTTCCTTCTACCGTTTCTCATTGACGTTGACATTCTCAAAGACAGCATTCAAGATAAAGATCATCAGAGCTAAACATATGAAAAGGAATTCTTTAAACAGTGTGTGTGTGTGTGTGTGTAATACGCACATACATATATGTGAGTGCATATTTGTGTGTGTGTGTGTGTATGTGTGTGTGTGTGTGTGTGTGTAATACACACATACATATATGTGAGTGCATATTTGTGTGTGTGTATATGTGGGTGTGTGTGTGTGTGTGTGTGTGTGAAATTTTCTATGGGTGTTTTTTGTAAGAAGAATATACAGTTAAGGGCAAGCTACAATACTGAGCCGAAAATAATATTTAATTATTAATTGCTTTTAAAAAAATGTTGACACAAGGGAGGGGATTAATCGATTACATCAACCCCAGTACTTGACTGGTATTTTGTTCTATCGACCTCGAAAGGATGAAACGCAAAGTTGACCTCGGCAACATTTGAACTCAGAAAGTCAAAAGCCGGAAGAAATGCAGCGTAACATTTTCTTCGGCGTGTTAACGATTCTGCCAGTTTGAGGTCCCTTTTTTTAAAATTATTAATCGCAGTTATAAATGTATTATAAACGGTTCGCCAATCCGTTTAATAATGTTTTCAAATTTTGGTACAAGGCCAGCAATTTTAGAGGAAGGATTAAGTCGATTACATCGACCATCTGTATTATTTTATCGACCCCGATAAAACTAAAGTCGACCTCGCCGGAATTTGAACCCGGAACGTGAACACGGACGAAATATCGCCAAGCATTTTTGCTTGGCGTGCTTAACGATTCTTATTTTTTTATTGCCCAAAAGAGGCTAAACACAGAGGGAACAAACAAGGACAGACAAAGAGATTAAGTCGATTACATCGACCCCAGTGCGTAACTGGTACTTAATTTATCGACCCCGAAAGGATGAAAGGCAAAGTCGACCTCGGCGGAATTTGAACACAGAACCTAGCGGCAGACGAAATACGGCTACGCATTTCGCCCGGCGTGCTAACGGTTCTGCCAGCTCGCCGCCTTGCATCCGTTTAATATTAAACGAGAGAAGAAAATATATTTCTTGTTCGTTAGTAATAATAATTAAAATGTAATGTTGATTCATATTTATTTGTTATTTATGTTGTATTAAATAAAAATTTAAAAAAGTCATGATAAAGTCCCAATTACATAGTATTTTTGTCTCAACTGAAGCTCCTTAATGCAATATCGAACTCGTGACGACAGGATTTCAAATCATAAAGTCGATGAGTGAATGAAAACGCCCACAGGATTCTATCCCTGCCTCTTTAAAATATAGCAGATGCTCCAATCAATTGTGGTGGGAGGAATCCTAGCTACCATTCATTGCGTGTTCGCTAAAGATGACGGTAGCCACATCGTATAGTCTCTCACTGATGCAACTGCTAAAGATATGCGTCGAACCAAGCACGCGCACACGCACACACACACGGAACTGCAATAGCTAAGGGAAAATAGCTTGAAGGGAGAATTTTTCCGTAAACACTTGAAATTACAAAATTTGATGCAAAGAAAAACTCTTTTAGCGTTAATGAAGCTTTTCCCCCAGAAGTGACAAGAGAGAGACCTGTAGAAATTCCAATCAATAAAAAATTTGAGATTCTCGAAAGTGCAATGTAAAATGCAACTATGATCCTTAATTTCAAGGCATCAATATATAAAATGTTTGCTGTATGCCTGAAACTAGAACATCTGATAGAATATTCTAGAGGCCAGTGATCAGGTCATGTTAGCAGCCCTTGGGCAAATCACTACAATGGCCTGTATTGTATTTATTTATTTTCAGCAAGCCACCACATACATAGATCAAAATTGCCCCCATCCTCAACCCCACTAGGTCTGTGAGGCCCCTGAGCAACCGCACAGTGTGCCCATGTCTTAAGATGATACTACCAGTGAAACCCCAAATAGCCAAGATTAGGACAAATTTCTAAAGCACTAAAATGTATATTGACTAATGTTTGCTACCGTGATGTTTTGGAGATTATTTAAAAATGAGGTATTTCGTCGCGCAGAAATTTAGTGTGATATGCAAAAACCAAAATGATTTTTGGTTTCAACGCCCCTAAAATTAGTGAAAATATCTGATATAAATCAGCAAAAACTATGTTGTCTTGTTGACCAGCGTTATATTCTACAAATGCGCAGAGAGCCTTTTTTCTTTTCTTGCAACGTTTAGAGCAATGTTTTTGAACCATTTCTTACCCATGGACCCTTTGCTTCTTATATTGCTCGGATGGACCTTACTAGCCATTCGGTGTTTTTAAAAAATCCTATAATATTTTTTGGGTTGTCCGGAAAGTCATTGCCGGTTTTTAAAGAAAAGAAAAAGGTCAATAAATACTTGCCATTTACATTTTTAATCAACCAAATATGAACCATTTTGTTGCACAATGCGTCTCTATCTTTCCTTTAACTTGAAAATACCCTCTTCCAGAATTGAGGTGGTTTCATGGCAAAGAATTCATCAAGGTATCTTTTTACGTCATCCAAGGAATTGACATTTTTACCATTAAGACTATTCTGCAGAGACCTGAATAAGTGGAAATCCGAAGGAGCAATATCTGGTGAATATGGAGGGTGGGGTAACACATCCCAGCCGAGCTGCAGCAATTTTTGTCTGGTTCCCAAAGCATCAAGTGCCGAAAATGAACTTTTTTATCTTCCATTTTAAAGGATTACAGAATTAACACAGGTTATAGGAACATAAACCTTCTTCTACGAAAAGATAGCTTAAACCGTGCTCTAAATGGAGGTGTAGTCAAATCCTATTTTATGGACTCAGGCATGTTAAAAAAATAAGTCGAAAGGTAAGCTACTATAAATCGGCGTGAACTTTCCGAACAACCCAATATTATTAGGAATTGTACAAAAAAAATAAGACATTTTGTATATTGTAAGAAGCAAAACTAATTTATTGCAAATAACTTTTAACAGCAAAATCTTGTATGGAGCCCCAAGGACCATATGGATATCAGTTGATAAGCACTGTTTTAAAGAGTTCTTTTTATTAAACGTAAAAAAGATCTCTAAATACATAAATATTACCAAATATTTCAGACCGTGGCATCTAAAACTAGAAGAAGCTTCGGCCCCGTTCCTTCAAATATCATCTTTGAATCGGCTCTAAAGTTGTCCGAGGATTCCTGGCTGCGTCAAAGGATTTCAGCTGCTATCATGAGACATAAATTCGGCAAGAGTCCTTTCTTTTTCAGTTGCCGAAATAACAGATGAGGGAAATATAAAAAAGAAAAAGTACAAGGAACATTATACTCCTTCTACTTTTACTTGTTTCAGTCATTAGACTGCGGCTATGCTAGGATTCTGCCTCGAAGGGTTTTAATCGAAGAAATCGATCCCAGTACTACAAAGTGAGAGTCTTAACCACACGCCTGTGCCTGCGTCTATGACGAACATGCAGTAGATTCTTGGATATTTTTCTATATATTTACTCCTTTTTTCTATATATTTATCACATGTAATCAATGGTTCATAGTCCCAACCAATGGCTAATTAGCTGATAGAGCACTCTCAGCGAATAACAGCTTCAATTAGATGAAATACGGGATCACTGTATGTGTGTGTGCATGTATGAGTGTGTATACTGTGTGTGTGTGTGTGCGCGCGCGCACGATTGTGTTTTGCATGGCTTTAGATGTTACAACAGTTCAAAATTACCAGCCGGACAGGTTGTCACCCTTGTCTTTTTTTAATCATAATTAGAAATTAATAATTCTTTCCTCCTCACGATGAGTGTAACATATATATATATGTGTGGGAAATTCTGTCTGTGGGTGTGTTTGTTTGCGGAGTTGTTAGCTAACTTCTACATCGTTTTATCGATTTTGATGAAACTCGATATGTGAGTAGAACTCATGTCTGGAAACCTCATGACATACTCAGATTGGTGAAAAAAATCGATAATAGGGCCCCTGGAAGGGATCTTTATATATAACTAATATATTTTATTTTAACAGCCAAGGGAAATAACCCGTTCATTTTCCTATATTATTTGGTATATATCAAATTGAGTGTGCTTATTTCTTAGTATTTGAACTGTTAAAGTTATTTTCGCAATTTATCCAGTACAAACCTTAAACAAGTAAATAGCATTTTCCTTAACAATAGATCCACTTATTTAGGTTAGTGACTTATTCACGAATATACCATGAATGACGATGCCTTTCATGTCACTTCAGCCACTTGACAGGCGCTGCATGAACTGTTCTGCTTTTAGACAAATGCACTGTCAACACAAAGGTCACACCCTGTTTACATATAGGAACAACTTAGAATCTCTCTGTACATCTTGAAAATGGCCAGCGTGTATATTTCACAGACGACAATGCTCGAAACGTAGTTCTGAATTCATGAGAGACCACTTTGACAGCTTTCTTCAAATTATGCCAGTGTGATCTGTTTGCCCGAACACTGTTGTATATAGAGGTCCCCGTGTACTATACCTGGGCATGCAATAGATGGAACAGACGCATTGGGGGCTGGGAAGAGGATGCTGTCTTCAGAAGTGGGACCATCGGGTGGGTGTACACTGTGCACCCTAATCAGAAGGAGTGCGTCTTTCTGCATCTACTGCTACATACTGTCAGAGGTCCTGCATCATTCACAGACTTTCGAAAACACAATGGGAAGTCTGCACGACCTATAGAGAAGCCTGCACCAAACATGGACAACTGGAGGACGATATCCACTGGGACCAGACACTGGAGGAGGCAGCAGTCCGCACAGCACTAAGTCAACTGCGCCAGCTATTTTATATCCGGTTGATGACGTGGCTCGCATGAACTTCACAAGCTTTGGGCGATCCACAAAACCAGCATGGCAGAGGACATCTAGAAAGGATTCAAAGGCAAACCTCAGCAGAAATTGCCATGTTCAATAACGCCATTTACAATGAGGTATTACTTGACCAGGACACCCGAGTGCAAGCTGTGGAGGTCAAGGCAATTCCACATTTGATCTGCCTCAACCAGAGCAGACAGCAAACAATCTCGCAATTGAGTACCTGCGAGAAATCAGCTATGACATCGAGGAAATGAAGGCGTATATAGCTGATAAAGAACACAAACTGATAGAGGACCAACTGGGTGTTTATAACACCATTATTTCGAGCATTGAAAATGAAAGAGGAGATCTTTTCTTTCTGGATGCTCCACTGCTAAGTGGTGGCCCCACAGCTCATTCCTGTGTCAAACTCCCTTTGGACCTGTCCAAGAAAGAGAAGGCAAACTGCAACATCAGTCGTGGTTCTATAAAAGGCAAACTTCTGGGTGAATACAGGTTGATCATCTGGGATAAGGCGGCAATGAGCCATAAGGTTTCCTTTGAAGCTCTTGACATGTCCCTTCAGGATCTGAGACACAACAACAGGCTCATGGTAGGTGCTACAGTCTTGCTTGCAGGAGACTTTAGACAAACCCTTCCAGTGGTTCCAAATGGGACAAGAGCTGATTAAGTAAATGCCAGCATAAAGTCGTCCTACCTATGGATCCTTGTGCAAAAGCTAAGACTCACAACAAGCATGAGAGTGCAGCTCAGTGGTGATGATGCAGATAGAACCTTTTCAAAGCAACTGTTTGATGTCGGTAATGACACTTCGGTTGGCGAGAAGTATGGCCTGTAAGTTTGCATTTTGGATATATGGTATCTGATTTAAAGGAACTAATGAACAAGGTGTTTCCTAACCTGAGGAACGAAGTTTACATACCACAACTGGCTGAAAACCCGTGCCATTTTAGCTCCAAAGAAGGTGGGAATTGGTGATTTGAACTTTAAACTTCTGGAACCGTTGCCATGTGAGTATCACATCTATAATTCCATTGCCGCTGTACTCAACATCGATGAAGCTGTGAATTATCCACTTGAGTTCTTGAATAGTCTAACACCACCTGGCCTCCCACCTCACAACTTGCACCTCAAGATTGGGGCACCAGCTATGCTGATTCGGAACCTCGATCCACCAAAGTCTTGTAATGATGATCATGCCAACAATCTTGAAGACAACAATCTTGACTAGTAAAGCAAGCGGTGAGCCTGTAATCATTCCTAGAATTCCACTTATTCCCTTGGAGATGCTTTTCCAGTACAGGCGCCTGCAATTCCCGTTGAAACTGAGCTTTGCAATGAGCATTAACAAGGCCCAGGGGCAGTCCTTGAACGTGGTAGGTCTGAACCTTGCGTAACCAGTTTTCTCCCATAACCAACTTTATGTGGGATGCTCAAGAGTCGACTATCCTAATCATATGTTTATTTATGCTCCACAAGGAAAAAGTAAAAACATTGTTTATCAAGAAGCTCTGCAAATTTTATAAGATTCACCAAATCATCAGGTATTTATTTTTTAACTATAAAATTTGTAAGTGTTGTAAATGTATTGATAATCTACATGTTATTTTATTTTAAAATCTATATACAAATTTATTTGTATGTCTACTGTAAAACTAAATGTTAATCTGTTTCTACATTCATTGAAATCTATTTCAACACTAACTCCCCCGAGGGAAATATTCTCTGGGAACGCACAAAAGGCCTTTTCGGATTTTTTCCTTTGAATTGTTATTATCTCATATCTGATTAGCCTATTATTACGTAACATGCGTCACGATTTTAGTATTCATACCTTATTGGTATTTCCTCCTAAGTTCTATATACTATGGGAACGCATTAAAGACCTTTTCGGATATTCTCTGTAAATGCACAAAAACCGTTTTAATGGCTACGTACTTTGTATTGTTGTTATTGGATTAGCAAAACAATTATGAGAACATATCCAAGGGATAAACCCCGCTTCTCCGGAAATTACCAGGTACGTCGGCTAAGGGTGATTATTTATGTTGGTTGTCTTGTTTTCCATTTGTGTTTTTCGTTGTTCGAAAACAGTACATATTCCATGTACTCGTACTTCGTTGTTTTTGTTGTACACGTTTCATGACGTCCTGTGCCCACATATCCATATGTGTGTGTGTGTGTGTGTGTGTGTGTGTGCGCGCGTATAGATGTAATTATGTACATATACATATGTATGTATACATACTCTTTACTCTTTTACTCTTTTACTTGTTTCAGTCATTTGACTGCGGCCATGCTGGAGCACCGCCTTTAATCGAGCAACTCGACCCCGGGACTTATTTTTTTTTGTAAGCCCAGTACTTATTCTATCGGTCTCTTTTGCCGAACCGCTAAGTAACGGGGACATAAACACACCAGCATCGGTTGTCAAGCAATGCTAGGGGTACAAACACAGACACACAAACACACACACATACATACATTATATATATATATATATATAATATATATATATATTATATATATATATAATATCACTATATACGACAGGCTTCTTTCAGTTTCCGTCAACCAAACCACTCACAAGGCATTGGTCGGCCCGGGGCTATAGCAGAAGACACTTGCCCAAGATGCCACGCAGTGGGACTGAACCCGGAACCATGTGGTTGGTTAGCAAGCTACTTACCACACAGCCACTCCTGCGCCTATATATATATTATTTATATTATTATATGATTGAACGCCACGCATCCTTTTCCAAGTAAGTTTTATCTTAATAATTCTGATGCGCACTCTATACGATCTTTTCACCCCTTTCGTTTTTCTTTTTCGCTCGCTAATTCTTTTACCTCCTCTTCTCCCACTACTCTATCCTATTACTTTGTCACTCTCTCTCTCTCTCTCGCTCACTCCTCCCTTGCTCATGTAGCTCCCACGGGACCATCGGCCATCTGTCTTTCTTCTCCTAACTTGTGTTTCTTGTCTGTCTCCTGTCCAAGCTTGATTTACGCGTTCGCCACTACAACGCCATTTAGCTTAGCAGTCCCTCCTGTTTGTTTTCACTGTCCTGTTTGTGTTGCCAATTTTGACCATCCAAAAATCCCAAATTTTATTTAATTTGCTTTGCGGGAGCAACTGTTTTATCGAAAGCGTATATTGTTATTAAATGCTCGAAATACGAGAGTAGAAAAACAACCAGCAACTGATGAAAAGTCGTTCTTTATGTTGTTTGTCTTGTTTTCCATTTTTTTCTCTTGTTGATTGCATATTTAACTCGTTAGTTTTCGTTTTTCCTGTTGTTTACACAGTTGGCGACGTCCCGTACCCGTATATGGTTATATATATATATATATATTCAAATTCGTTGGTGCTCTTGAGTTTCAAGCGTGATGATAGTCATCAGTGGCTGACGACTAGCATCATGCTTGAAACTCAAGAGTACCAACGAATTTGAATCAAACTGCTTTGATCCATATAAATATATATATACATACATACAAACATACATACACACATACATACATACACATATATATAGATACACACACATGTATAGAGATACGTACACATACATACACATATACAAACATACATACACACACATAACATACATACTTTCTATTTGTTTTCCTACCCCGTTTTCTATTTTTCATTCTCTTCGGTTTTTCTATCCGCAACCCTTTCCCTCTTTCTCTCTCTCTCTCTCTATGCATGTATATGCACTCACGCAAACACACAAACACACACACACACACACCACACACACACACACACATATGTTGGTGGTGGTATGTATAAACACAGACATTTGTCTCCTGTCTATCTTCCTTTCTCTCCGCCATCGTTTTCTCCTCACTCCGCCTCTTTCTGTCTCTCCCTCCCTCTTTACATATATATATATATATATATATATATATATATATATATATCCTGCTCTCTCTCTCTCTCTCTCTCTCTCTTCTCTCTCTCTCTTATATATAATATATATATATACATATATAAAGAGAGAGAGAGAGAGCAGGATATATATATATATATTATATATATATATATATATATATCTTCCTCTCCCTCTCCTTCTCTCACTCCCTCTCTCTTCCACATTTTGCTCTCACTTTCTATGGCTCCACCCACTCTCAATGATTTGCACATAAATTCAAAGATCGCCTTATCGCACATAGCAGGTGTTGATTTAATCATCCAACAGAAGCAGGAATAAAAATAAATGGAAAGAAAGAAAGAAAGAAAGAGAAAGAAAAGGAGGAAGGAAGTAAAACGAAACGAAACGAAAGAAAGGGGGTGCAATGAGAAAGAGATTGTGAAAATAACAACGAGTAGGAGTGAAAAACAAGACTTGATACTATCACATTCAGGCCATGCGTGTAACATATCAGAACATAGGTCGTCTGTTTTTTGTCCAAATATACTGTACGTGCAGCTATTTAGAGAGGAGAGAAGTCAGAGGTGACGAACACATGGTTTATTTCAGTGCACGCCATTTTCCCTTCATATTGTTGACCGTGATGAAGTGACCAACATCAGAAATGGTATCAGTACGTTAAGTACCAGTCATATACGACGGATGACAAAGAGCGATTGACTGACAGAAACTGTAGTACTGTTTAGTGTAATGTGTAGTGTTGCGTAATGTTGTTGTTGTTGTTCTTGCTCTTTTTCTTGTTGTTCCTATTCTTGTTCTTGTTGTTTAGCCCATTCAGCCGCAGCTGGACAAATCTACGATCAAAGATATTTCAGCCATGGCCATCATTCCTATTCTTCGGGCATTGTCTACCTTGGAGTACAAGATCAAATCAAATATGTCCTTTTTTTTTTTATTAAATAAAACACAAAGTCGCCCCTTCATCAGTTGTCGGCTATCTGTGTGTAGCATGTCGAACAGATATGAAGCAGCGTCTATTTTTTTTTTAATCTGCATGGTAGCACCTTACAAGGGGCAGAAAATTTCAAGGGGCAGCAAATTTCAAGGCAACGCTAAAGGAACTACTGGGTGTTTAAAGGGACCGTGATTTTATTTAGAAGTAACAATTTTAAGCAAATTGAAATCAAAAATTTTGTCGGTCTTAAAACATGAACCAGATATTGTGTTATCAGTGAGCAGAAACATGACTGATGATGCACCAAGACCTAATATAATTTCATTATGTAAGTCCCCACTTTTTTTTTTAGTAATTTAACATTGGGGTCACTATTCACACAAATGTCTAAGTGTAGGACATTGCGTAATCATTAAGTAGAAACATGACTGATGATGTGCCAAGGACCAGTATAATTTCATTATAGAAGCCCTTACTATTTAGTAATGCAGCATAGGAGACGCTAGTCTATAAAATTATCATTGTGTTGTCAGTGTGCAAAAATAGGTCTGATGTTAAACCAAGGCCTTATATGATTTCATTATATATGACTTCACTATAAGGCGGCGAACTGGCAGAGTCGTTAGCACGCTGGACGAAAAGCTTACGGTATTTCGCCCGTCGCTACGTTCTGAGTTCAAATTATACCGAGGTCGACTTTGCCTTTCATTCTTTCGGGGTCGATAAATAAAGTACCAGTTACGCACTGGGTTCGATGTAATCGACTTAATCCCTTTATCTGTCCTTGTTTGTCACCTCTATGTTTAGCCACTTGTAGGCAATAAAGAAATATATATCCTTTCTGAGTCGATAGGTGTTAGTAGTACCAATGAAACACCTGGGTCGTTGTAATCGGCTAGTATCCTCCCCCAAATTTCAGGCCTTGTGGCTATAATAGAAAGGATTATATATGTTCTCACTTACTTCAATAATTCACAGTTAAAAAAATTAACACAGGGGTCACTAGTTTATGCAAGTACCTAATGTAAGGCACATACTGGTTGGGATACAGTAAGAAAATATGACTGATAAACCATTGTCGACCATCTCATTAAAAGTCTGTTGGAGTTTTTTTTTTTTCTGAAAATATGGGAAGGGATGTTTGCAAGGGAAGCACTGAACTATAAAAGATTAAAAACCACTCAAATTATTGGGAAAGTTGAAAATAAAGGCAACCTATCGCAAAAATTGTATTTTACTTGACTTCAAATTGTAGATTAATCAGGGAAAACAGTAAAAATTGATTCTTAAAAGCAGAATACATCACTCTCCTAATTACTTCTCATCTTTCCTACGCACAACAATGCACTACTTTAAATTATTTAACAGTTCACGCTTCCCACGCCTGTTGACCACTTATGTAACTTTCTTTGTGTACATCGTGTGTGTTTGTGCATCTGTGTATTTTGAGTACTTGTGTGATTTTCTTGTCTGTACGTGTTACGCTGTGTTTGTTGAATATGAAATTTTACGAATGAACATAGCATCATGAAAACCACTCATACATACGGATTATTATTATTATTATTATTATTATTATTATTATTATTATTATTATTATTATTATTATATTATTATTATTATTATTATTATCATTATTATTATTATTATTATTATTATTATTATTATATTATTATTATATTATTATCATCATTATTATTATTATTATTATTATTATTATTATCATTATTATTATTATTATTATATTATTATTATTATTATTATATTATTATTATTATCATTGAGTGAGAGAGCAGTTCATGCCATCAAAGTGACACTGGGGTAAAATATACGAAGCCCAGTATACCCACCATGACTACCCGTCTGATAAGGGTACACTAGGCACATGCATCACAACCATATGTGCGCGACATGGTGATCTCATATCAAAATAAACAGCACATGACCTTGCAGGTGGGGCCCAGTTAGAATTTTCTTCAGGTCGAGTAACCCATCCCACTCGAAAGGTCCCTGAATAAGGGTTGTTTAAGGATGTTGAACGAAACACCCATTTTTCCAGAGGTGAATTATTCAAACCCCAAAGAATCCCTCTCAACACATAGCTATGATTCTCCCCCACTACTTCTGCTCGTGATCAGAGATGCACATATCGTCAGCCACTAAGGGACATGCTCAACTGGTTAAGGTCAAACAACTGACAAGCAAATATATGGTATTGAGCAGAATATTTGCTGTAGCCCATCTTTTATACCAAGACAAAACAATGTACATGATAACACTTCCAATCAGTTAAGATCAGTATTATTATTATTATTATTATGTTTTTTCCTTCTTTCTTAAAATTTTCTTCCGTTTCTCACCGAGTGTTTTCCATACACCTAGGGCAGAGACGGGCATTGTATGCATTCCCAGATTACACGCGCAAATTCACAGATAAAATATGTATTTAAAAATTAATAAATAAATAAAATCATGGATGGAAGTTATTTTCACAGCGATAGTGCTCTTCTCAGTACATGAGCCATTCCAGTTAATACGATTTTTTGCACTTCCTGTCGGGATGGTAAGCCTGGAATCATTTTCAAATAGGTTTCAGTATTATTATTATTATTATTATTATTATTATTATTATTATTATTATTATTATTATTATAAGATGGATTGAACGCCAAAATATTTCATTGTTCATCTACAGCCGGGTCACTGACACAGTTCCACTGCATTTTTTTAAAATCACTTTTTCTTTCGTATCATAAATAACAAATTCGGATATCCTAACTTCAGTAGCGTTTGAAAAAAAAATCAGAATATCAAACTTAATTAATCAAACAAGCAAACATGCAAGACAAAAGAACACTTAATTTGGAGGGTTGATTGATATGTTAAAAGTGAGAAGTGAGAAATGATAGTCATCGAACACATTTTAAAAGACAATTGCAGCGTGGAAGGTGTTTGTAAGCTATTTAAGAAACACACAAAAGCCGTTCGATTCACTTCAACATTTAAGTTTAATTTGTCAAAATATTTTCGTCGCTGCAATTGTTTTCGTTTCGGCACACGATCTCAGATCAAATCACTTGCTATGCAAGTACATCTCCGTAACATTTTAAAAGAATATTTCTGGAATCATTGTATCAACGCTGGCTATTGAAGAAAGGACAAATATTTCATTTTACAAACCAATAAATAATTCTCTCATGTATTCACCATTTTACGTGATGGGGGCCGTGAGAAGGGATTTTTTGATGTTACAATCGAGAAATTATTCAATTAGACGGCGGAATGGTCGTATAATGGCACACTCGACTAATAGAGGTGCGGGAACTTTGTATGTCTTACTCAAGATGGGACGGCAGTGCCATGGTACTTTAATGAACCTCAAAGACTTATGGCAGGGAGGAAAGTATCTTCGCAACTGAGATCGGGCTTGAATGCTTGAAATAAAGTGAACACTGCTAACAGTATCCAAGGATCAAGGGCTGAAGATAAACCGAATGGTAGAATAAGTCTACGACCCATGTAAGCTAGGGCAGAATTTAAACTCAGAACGCAAAGAATAGAACAAAGCATTGTCCAATGCTCTATCGATTCCCTCAGTCCACTGCCCTGATTGGCACTTAATTTACAGACCCCGGGAGAAGGAAAGACAAAGTTTACCTCGGCAGGATTTGAACTCAAAATGTAAAGAGCTAACGAAAAATTCTGCAAGACATTTCGTCCGACGCTCTAATGACTCTACCAAACTACCTTGCAGTGCAATACATGTTCAAATTCCGACAGGTGTAGGACCGTTTTGCCTTCTGTCTAGCGACGATGGATGAATACAAGGTATGTACCAGTTATGCAGTGTTGTCGACACAACTGGCCTGCTGTCACAATATAAGAGTTTGTTACTTCTATTACCTACACCACAATCACGTTCACAGACAGGCAGACAGAAAAACAAACAGACAGACAAACAGGCAGGCAGACAAACGGGCAGGCAGATATTCCTTCCAAAACCACCACCACAAACTGGTAGGTAAACAGACGGACTGACAGGCTGACACATATTCCCACTGTAGTATACAGACTAAAATGAAAATTTGATTTCTGATGACAATTTCCAATGCTAGAGCAGTTGGCGGGGAGAGGAGAGGAGAGGAGAGGAGGTCAAAGGTGAAATATTTTACGTGACAAGATTTCATGTCTGAGAGTACTGGAATGATGAGAAACGGTTGCAGAGAGAAAAGACACAACTGCTGAAAGTAAATAGTGGTTGGCGTGGAAAACAAGCAAAAACAAAAGCAAAAAAGGGGAGAAGCATGCATTCTGCTAAACAAAGATGGAATCTTGGCACCGAGAAAAGATTACAGCCGAGTCTTCGACACATTTATCTTAGCATCAGCCACCCCCACGTTTCCTCGTATCAGCAAACACCATTGGTTGAACAATATCTCGTCCACATCAATAGTTATTGTTGTTGATGATGATGATGATGATGATGATGATGATGATGATGATGATGATGATGATGATGATGATGATGATGATGATGACGACGATGATGACGACGACGATGATGATGATGATGATGATGATGATGAATGATGATGATGACGATGATGATGATGATGATGATGAAGGTTGACGATGATGTTTAGACCTAGGTCCACCGTGATCGCATAAAATTTTGATCATTGACGTTTCGAGATGTGACCATCCCGTCTTATTTTCACACATAGAGAGTATGTAACTTATTTTAATCAATGGACCCCCTTTTTTTTTGCTAAGACAGTTGGGTGTGGACTTCGGGAGAATTTGGTTGCTATTTTTAGCAAGTCACATGCCAACATAGAATTGTTGCAGTTGATGGTGGTGGTGGTTTTGGGGGCGGTGGTGGTGGTGGTGGGGATGGTGATGGTGGTAGTTGTGGTGGTGGTTGTGA
>NC_043009.1:44102595-44105095 GCF_006345805.1 Octopus sinensis
TTAAAAATTTAAAAAACGTGGTTTCTTGCATATTCGGAATCTCCATCATCTAAAACATAGGGAAAAAACAATTTTGAAAAAGTTCAAAATTTTAAGGAGGGAGAGGGAGAGAAGGGGTAATTTTTTGTTGTGGTGGGGGGGGGGTGCATATTCGTAATCTCCGACATCTAAAACGTAGGGATCCGAAAAATTGTTTTTAAAATAATGCATTTTTCAAGGAGAGGTGCGAAACTGCATGAGACTCGTCATATTCCTATTGAAATAATACACTACCTTTGTTTCAATTCATGACTCTCTCTTTTACTCTTTTACTTGTTTCAGTCATTTGACTGCGACCCGGGACTTATTCTTTGTAAGCCCTGTACTTATTCTATCGGTCTCTTTTGCCAAACCGCTAAGTGACGGGGACGTAAACACACCAGCATCGGTTGTCAAGCAATGCTAGGGGGACAAACACAGACATACAAACACATACACACACATACATATATATATATATACATATATACGACAGGCTTCTTTCAGTTTCTGTCTACCAAATCCACTCACAAGGCATTGGTCGGCCCGGGGCTATAGCAGAAGACACTTGCCCAAGATGCCACGCAGTGGGACTGAACCCGGAACCATGTGGTTGGTAAGCAAGCTACTTACCACACAGCCACTCCTGCACCTAAAATTAATAAAATAATTTTAGCATTTTTAATTTGGTGTTTGAAAACAAATTAACATGGAATTTTAATTGAAAAATTTAACTTAGATACTTTAAAACAAGACGTTTTGTTTCATAGAACCAGGGCCGATCTAAGGCAGGTTGGTAGGGATCAAAAGGTTTAAGGCAGCACTACCTGTCATCGCCTGCATGTTGTTGTTGTTGTTGTTGCTGCTGCTCCTGCTGCTGGTGCGACACGCCACCTCGCGGAATTCATTTCTCCGACGGACCGACGTTTTGCAGAGGAAATCGGTAGTACGGGGGTCCTAGAACATAAGACGTCTCGACGGCGACCGGCACAACCTGATAGGGGTCAATCAGTCTCTCCTCCACATAACGGGTGGCGACACCCGGGCTTTCAGCCGATGCTTAGAAAGTTGGAGCCAATATGAGAGTTTTTCGCCCACAGTATAGTTTGTTCTAACAGAACGTCTGCGTTTAAGTGGGAATAAATACACGTTCTGAGTTCCAATTCTGCCTAGGTCGACTTTGCCTTTCATCCTTTCGGGGTCGATAAAATAAGGACCAGTCAAGCACTGGAGTCGATGTAATCGACTAGCCCCCACTCATATTAATATTAGTATCATTGGCACCGATCGAGCAGACCTGTGGCACATATCTAATCAATCAAGCAACAAGATGAGGACCCTAGATCTATTGTTTGAAATATACTCTGTTTTCTGTCTCTAACCCAGGGCCCATGATGTACATTACCCCTCAGTGATAACTGTATAGGGTACAGTAAGACAATTGGAATATACTGTACTCTAACCCAGGACCCATGTGTACACCACCCTACATTCTATCGGTGTTGGTATGTTTACGTCCCCATAGCTTAGCAGTTCGGCCAAAGAGACCGACAGAATAAGTATCAGGCTTTAAAAATATATTTCTATATAAACGTTGTTGTTTAACCCCAAATCAGTGGAGATGGGTGGTTTAGTGCTTAGGGTATTCGACTTACGATCGTAAGGTCCTCAGTTCGATTCCCAGTGGTTCGCTGCGTCCTTGAACAAGATACTTTATTTAAGTTGCTAAAAATGAGTAAGTAGCTTGCTAAACAACCACATGGTTCCGGGTTCAGTCCCACTGCGTGGCATCTTGGGCAAGTGTCTTCTGCTATAGCCCCGGGCCGACCAATGCCTTGTGAGTGGATTTGGTAGACGGAAACTGAAAAAAGCCTGTCACATATATGTATATATATATGTGTGTGTGTTTGTGTGTCTGTGTTTGTCCCCCTAGCATTGCTTGACAACCGATGCTGGTGTGTTTACGTCGATTTGCTCGACTAAAGGCGGTGCTCCAGCATGGCCGCAGTCAAATGACTGAAACAAGTAAAAGAGTAAAAAGAGAGAGAGTACCTGTAATTCAAAGGGGCCAGTATTGTCATATCCTGTGTCATGCTGAAACTCCCAGAGAACTACGTTAAGGGTATGTGTGAATCTGTAGAAGGTTCAACCACATGCACGTTAATTTCACGAGCATGCTGTTCCATTGATCGGATCAACTGAAAAACCTCACCCGTTGTAGCAGACGGAGAACCATTTTTAACCCTAAGCTAAATGTAGGCCTCGGTAAAGAAGATGAGATGATCGCGACTGCAATTCCTTTGGTCATAGGTTCTCATCATCAGGATTAACTTGAGGCCTACAAACAACAACAACAACAACAACAACCTCTCATTCGTTTAGATTTATGCCACAGGCACGGAAGTCCGGGTTTCAGGAAGTCTTCAGAACCGATTTTGTTTTCGGCGCCAATGCCTGCATGGTGCAAGTACCAGCTTACCTC
>NC_043009.1:44110095-44115095 GCF_006345805.1 Octopus sinensis
AGTGTCTTCTGCTATAGCCCCGGGCCGACCAATGCCTTGTGAGTGGATTTGGTAGACAGAAACTGAAAGGAGCCTGTCGTATATATGTATATATATATATACGTTTGTGTGTGTGCTTGTGTGTCTGTGTTTGTCCCCCTAGCATTGCTTGACAACCGATGCTGGTGTGTTTACTTCCCCGTCACTTAGCGGTTCGGCAAAAATAGACCGATAGAATAAGTACTGGGCTTACAAAGAATAAGTCCCGGGGTCGATTTGCTCGACTAAAGGCGGTGCTCCAGCATGGCCGCAGTCAATTGACTGAAACAAGTAAAAAAAACCCCCAAAACCCCCCCCGAAAAGTCAATTAGAATCATTGCAAAGGACCTCAAGATTTCAGAATGCACCATCAGAAGAGTTGTGCATGAGGAACATCCGTACAAGCCGTATGTGATGTGGAGGCTAGAAGCAAGACAGAATCAAATGTAACAAGAGAGAATCGTTCGATCCGTGCAAAGCGTTTGCTAAACAAATTAAAACACCGAGAAGCTGGAGTGCTATAGGCTTTTTTTTTTTTTTTTTTCGATGAGAGAAACTTCGATCAGGACCAAAAGTTAAACCGAACGAACGGCGGCAGATAGTTATGCAGAGAACAGAATAAGGTTACAACTGTCATGCATAAATACTAAAGTCCCAGCAGCTGTGATGGTTCTGAGAGTCATCAGATGTCATGTCTCTTCATGTCTCCTCACTTTTTTTTTTCACGGAACTTTTATAATTTGGCACAGTGATACACTTGCCCAAACTGAATTGCTGGAGTTTTTTTTTGTTGTTTTTTTTACACCTGTTTCAGTCATTTGACTGCGGCCATGCTGGAGCACCGCCTTTAGTCGAGCAAATTAACCCCGGAACTTATTCTTTGTAAGCCCAGTACTTATTCTATCGGTCTCTTTTGCCGAACCGCTAAGTGACGGGGACGTAAACACACCAGCATCGGTTGTCAAGCAATGCTGGGGGACAAACACAGACACACAAACACACACATACATATATATATATATATATATATATATATATATATATACGACAGGCTTCTTTCAGTTTCCGTCTACCAAATCCACTCACAAGGCTTTGGTCGGCCCGAAGAAGACACTTGCCCAAGATGCCACGCAGTGGACTGAACCCGGAACCATGTGGCTGGTTAGCAAGCTACTTACCACACAGCCACTCCTGCGCCTATTTCATTTTTCCAGAAAAAACGTTTTTAAAAAGTTTAAAATTTGATCATTTACACCCAGTCAGGAAACAGTATTTGGAAGCTGTCATTTTGTGCGTGACTGCACATTTTGTCGTCAACACCCTGAAAATAGCACGCGTTGTCAATATTTGTAAATATGTGTTATGTCTCCGGGAATTTTCTTTCATGTTTATGTTAATTTAAAAGATTTATCCAAAAAAATCTTATTTAGCTGTTATTTTTAGCACACCTCACAACCTCCTCAATGTTCAATGACAAAAAGAAACAAGTAAACAAACATTTAAGTATTCAATATACATTTAATGTAAATACGATGAACAGGTTACATGCGATAAACACATTACAATTTTAAAATGCTTAAAAAAAAACCCAAACATTTAAGCATTCTATACACATTTAATGCAAATGCGATAAACAACACGTTACATGCGATTGCAAGTACATGTTCCCACCATGTCTTTTCGTACACATAACATGCCTCTTTTTACATAGTTTTCTTTTAGGTGTCAAGCACTTTTCTTGAAGGTATGACACAGTATCCTCCTGTCTTCAATGTTTCCATAACAGAAGCGAAGTTACTTGCTGCCATAATCACACAGAAGAACACAGCGTCAAATTTGTCAACACGTGCTTCCTCGCAGATAAAGACTTTTCGAAGGCTGCTCGGTTTTGCTTGTTACTATGGCAACAGACACGTGCTTTCTCGCAGACAAAAGAGTTCTCATGTTCCGCTTCTTACTGTCGAAACAGGCATGATTGTGCCTGTAACTTACGATTGGCTAAAATTTCCAAAATTTTCAAACTTTAATTGCTAATAGCTCTTTATATATTGATTTATAGCGAAAATTATTTTCTCGTCGTTAAGTAACCTCTAAAAGTGTATCATTACTCTCAATATGAAATCAATTCGAACAGAATTGATGCTGGCAACCAAACAAACTATACCTCTATCCTTAATTATAACGATAGATACCGATTACTGTAATGCCATATAATCTGTATTTTATATAATCTAATTCAATAACTTTATTTTATTTGCTTCTAGCCTTAGGTACTATTTGCTTCATCCTCCCCAATTACGGACTTGATAATTCTTTATGCCAATTACTGGATCTAGTTTTTTTTCCATTCGCAAAATATGCATTTTTTAAAAGACAGTAAAAAAATCTGAAAATCGGCTATAATAATGTAGCCTTCCAGTCTCAGTGCATATATCTTCCACGTAAATAATCGTGAATATAAAAAACTTAGTTCAGTTTTTTTTAATACGCTTTTCACTATCTGCTACCACCACCTCCATTTCTACCACCACCATCATCTTTCTCTCCTCCTCTCCTTCCTTCCTCTCTCTCTTTCTCCCCATTCTCTCCCTCTCTCTACCTTTCTTTAACCTCACCATCAGAACATCACCCCTCTGCTAAAATTATATTTTTAATTCTCCTCCTCTACCTTCAACTAACTTTTGAGATATACAACGCTTAGACTTAATTCACACGCACGCACATACATACATATATTCACATACACACATAGACACACACATAGACACATACACACGCTCATACAAGATTTAAAATATAATCAATTTTACTCCTAAAACAATATACAAACTTCACAATCGGGGCTAGCCATAGTTTAGGAAGTCAAGGTCTTAATCATTGTATGATGTGTCCTAATGACCTTTTCCACTTTATACAACCAAACTAATAATAATAATAATAATAATAATAATAATAATAATAATAATAATAACAATAATAATAATAATTGTTGTTATTGTTGTTGTTACTATTATTATTATTATTATTATTATTATTATTATTATTATTATTATTATTATTATTATTATTTCTTTATTGGATGCAAGGGCCGAAAAATATATTTAGGACAATACAAAGACAAAGGAGAGTGAGGTATTATGTATGTGTGTGTTTTTCTTTTGTGTGTGTCTATGTGTGTGTGTATGTGTGTGTAAGTGTGCGTGTTGTGTATGTGTGTGAGTGAGCATGTGCGTGCGTGCGTGTGTGTAAACAGTTTAAGCAATAAAAGTTAACGAGAAAATGCTACTACTAAAAGCAATAATCATTATCATATTAATAATGGTTTCAAAATTTGGCACATGGCCAGCAATTTTAGGAAAAAGAGTTAGTCAGTTGTATTGACCCAAGGCCTCAAATTATTGACCCTAATAAGATGAAAGGCGAAGTCGACCTTGATAGGACTTGAACTGAGAAGTAAAGAACCACAAGAAATGCCGCTAAGTATTTTGACCGACGCGCTAACGATTCTGCCAGATCGCTGCCTAAGGGCAATACAAAGGACATTTAGGATGATACAAAGATAAAGGTCAGTGGGGAATTACAAATACATGTGTAAACAATAAAACAATAATAATTAACAATAAGACAACAACAACAACAACAACAACAATAATAATAATAATAATAATAATAATAATAATAATAATAATAATAATAATAATAATAATAATGAGAGGGATTCTTTGGGGTTTGAATAATTCACCTCTGGAAACATGGGTGTTTCGTTCAACATCCTTAAGCAACCCTTATTCAGGGACCTTTCGAGTGGGATGGGTTACTCGACCTGAAGAAAATTCTAACTGGGCCCCACCTGCAAGGTCATGTGCTGTTTATCTTGATATGAGATCACCATGTCGCGCACATATGGTTGTGATGCATGTGCCTAGTGTACCCTTATCAGACGGGTAGTCATGATGGGTATACTGGGCTTCGTATATTTTACCCCAGTGTCACTTTGATGGCATGCACTGTTCTCTCACTCAATAATAATAATAATAATAATAAAATTCTGAATTTTCAGGTTTTGCGATGGAGGTATGTAGCAGTGGTTCCCAACTGGGGTCCATATGGCCCTTGGAGATCCAAATAAGATTTTGTTGTTAAAATTTATCTGCAAAAAAAAAAAATATTTAAATAATTCTTTCGTACAATTCCCAATAAAATTTAATTACTAAAATATAATAAGATTTTTTTAAACATGAAATTGTTAGGAGGGTCCATTCGAGTGAAACAGGAATCAAAGAGATCAATAAGTTTTTTTAAATGGCTGAGAAACACAGATCTTTAGTTACCAATGCCTGTAGGTTTGGCACAGGAAGATAGAGTGACATCATACTTTCATCTTTTATCGGTCCTCCTTGAAAGAAGGGACTGTGTTTTTAAAGACTTTACAGGTCTCCGAGGACCAGTGAGGTCGATGTGGTTAAAGTTCGTTTTGAATAAGTGTAAATTGGGCAATCTTTATATATAAAACTGAAGTTGTGTGAGAGTCTGTCTCCTCCGATTTAGATTCCTAACTACTCCCACCTTTTGCGGTGCAGTTTAACCAAAAGTGGGTATCTTATGGTCGTGATTCATATCGAGCCCTTCTGGGTATAAGCGCGCGTCTACGATGAGTCTACGATTTAAAAAAAATTTACCATCATTTTTTCGGATTTTTAATGCATTTTTTGCTCGGTTTATATAAGGGAAGTAACTCTCTAAAAATGCTTATATAGTTATTTCCCTTACAAACCCGAGCAACGCCGGGCGATACTGCTAGTGCTGGATAAAACATGAGAAGAGAGAAATTTCAAGAACGTTCCACGTAGAAGAAGGACTAACCAGCATAATGGCTTGGGTGGGGGAAGTGACTGAGCAGTGCACACAATACAGGTGGCAAGAAGTGGAGAGAATCGATGGCCAACTAACAGCGATGTGCAGAGGCCGCTTTAGTTGCTGTA
>NC_043009.1:44122595-44125095 GCF_006345805.1 Octopus sinensis
TCTTTACCTTTTGACTGACAGATTTAAAAAATATCTTTTTGTAACTAAACACCGACAGAAGGTAATGGCGAACTTCTGATGACTCTTTCGCCACAACTTTCTCTAACTCTTTCCTCCTGCAGCTCACCTGCGACGGACCGACGTCCCGTCCAGGTGGGGAACCTATACGCTAAGGAAACCGGGAAACCGGGCCTTATGAGCCAGGCATGGCTCGAGAAGGAACAAACAAATATATTATATCAAATCATTTTATATTCCATATTGCTAAAAGGCGGTGAGCTGGCAGAATCGTTAGCACGGCATTTTCTTCTGGCTTTACGTTCAGAGTTCAAATACCACTGAGGTCGACTTTGCCTTTCACCCTTTCAGGGTCAATGAAATAAATAACAGTTGAGCACTGGGGTTCATGTAATCAACTGGCACTCTCCCACGAAAATTTCAAGCTTTGAGCCTATAGTAAAGAGGATTATATTATATTTAACTAAAATACAAAATGAATATTCTAATTTGAAAACATACACCCGGAATAGAATCAAACTAGCGTGTTATTCACATCTAACTATAGAAGGGTGGTTACTGCTTTTGGAATTCACTTTCCCTTATTTGGATTTGATTAAATGTAAATTTATCGGACGACTCATATCAATTTCATGAAATCTCTACTTCCCTGATAAGCTCATTATAAGGCCTGAAGCATGTTTACAGTTGTCTCCCTTACTGAAATAAGATAAATTAAGTCGTTGACAAATAGTTTTTGCTTGTATATATTTTCTTCCTTGCATCATTGTATCAAGTTAGTTTTTCAATTCTGTCTACACAAATTTGAGTGTCAATTTAATTTCGTTGTTCAGACTCGCGGCCTTGGTCCTGTTTTCTTAAAGAAATTATATAAATTTGGGATATTATGTTACCTTCATTTTTAGTATAAATGTCCTAATTAAATTCCTTCGAATGGTGTATAGATTAAGGCATGAATAAGTGATGGGACAAAACCAAAATAATTCTAAGAAATCTGGTGATGGTTTGTACGAATGAAAATAGTTATACGATGAGATTTGTGGAGCTTGGATAAGTTTGTATGGTATGGGCAAGAGAAAAAAGTGACCATTCCACGTCGTCTTTTGGTCAGAGAAGAAAGAGGTTTCTCAGGAAATTTTATCTTTAGAAGATAGCTTATATAGAATGAAAATAGTTATACGATGAGATTTGTGGAGCTTGGATAAGTTTGTATTGTATGGGCAAGAGAAAAAAGTGACCATTCCACGTCGTCTTTTGGTCAGAGAAGAAAGAGGTTTCTCAGGATATTTTATCTTTAGAAGATAGCTTATATAGAATGAAAATAGTTATACGATGAGATTTGTGGAGCTTGGATAAGTTTGTATGGTATGGGCAAGAGAAAAAAGTGACCATTCCACGTCGTCTTTTGGTCAGAGAAGAAAGAGGTTTCTCAGGAAATTTTATCTTTAGAAGATAGCTTATATAGAATGAAAATAGTTATACGATGAGATTTGTGGAGCTTGGATAAGTTTGTATTGTATGGGCAAGAGAAAAAAGTGACCATTCCACGTCGTCTTTTGGTCAGAGAAGAAAGAGGTTTCTCAGGATATTTTATCTTTAGAAGATAGCTTATATAAATGAATGGAATCCAGCGAGACCGCTATTAAAATCAGAAATAAGCTTTGATCGTTTATAAGGTATTTCGCTTGATTGAGATTTTGTTAGCCACTATGGGAATTTTTTTATTTCTTGATTATTTTCTTAGCCAAGAGGTAAAACAATACTCTCTGCAGGGCCTCCGAAACGGGTAGGAAGGAAACAGGAAGGTATCCACAAACGAGAGACCTGAGCTGAATGTTTTCAATAGAGTGACCTCTTCTAAAGGCACTCGAGGATGAGATGATGATATTAAACCTAGCGACGGACTGAATCGATCGCTCAAGTAGGTCACATTAGGATTTGAATTCAGAATGCAAACAGCCAAAGCAAATATAAGACAGCTTGTCAGACGATTCGAAGCCCTGGATTCATACTTAATTTATTGACCCAGGAAGGATGAAAACCGAAGTTGACCAAGGCAGGATTTGAACTCCGATTGTTTAGTGAATCTGCTAATTCGCAACCTCACTAAATAATGTAAAAAGGATATATTTAAATGGACCATGAATCATTTTCAGCTCAGCACAGAACGTTAACATTTTTTTCTAAGGTTCTAATATCATACAGACCAAATTCTTCGCTGTCTTCAATTTTGTAATCTCAAAATTTTAAGTTGAAAGACTTCAAGACCTTTCCATCACTATGTGGTACATAAAGTATATATTGTGTAATTAATGACCAGCAAAATCACAATTATGCAAATTTGGCTAACTACTAATGCATTAGCCCCATATATATATATATATATATATATAAACATTTACATATATGTGTGTGCGAGTGTGTGTGTGTGCGTGTGTTTGTATGTATGTGTGTGTGTGTGTGTGTATATACACACACACAC
>NC_043009.1:44130095-44142595 GCF_006345805.1 Octopus sinensis
ACTCACAAGGCTTTGGTCAGTCCAAAGCTATAGTAGAAGACACTTATCCAGGATGCCATGCAGTGGAACTGAACCCAGAACCATGTGGTTGGGAAGCAAACAGCTTACCATGCAGCCATACTTATTGTACATTGTACTCATATATTGTTCAGTTTTACTCTTGATACTGGTTTCACATTTTGGCACCAAGACCAGTAATTTTAGGGTTAAGGAGTAAGTTGATTACATCAACGCAGTACTCAACTGGTACTTATTTTATCAACTCTGAAAAGATCAAAGGTAAAGTCGACCTCGGTGGAATTTGAACTCAGAACATAAAGACAGACAAGATGTTGCTAAGCATTTTGCCCAGCATGCTAATGATTCTGCCAGCACGCTGCCTTAGTTTTATTCTTAACCCTTTCCTTACCAAACTGACTCTGGCTCTGAGTACAAATGTCTTGTTTTCACAAGTTTTGAATTGAAATCTTCCACTGAACTTAAGTCATAATTTATGTTCCTAACACTAACTGAATGATAACTAAGTTATTTTACTAAATTCTTTGTTATGTTTAAAGTAATTGAAGGCGTGGCTGTGTGGTAAGAGACTTGCCGCCCAACCACATGGTTCTGGGTTCAGTCCCACTGTGTGGCACATTGGACAAGTGTCTTCTACTATAGCCTTGACCAAAGCCTTGTGAGTGGATTTTGTAGATGGAAACTGAAAGAAGCCCATCGAGTGTGTGTGTGTGTGTATTTATGCATATGTGTCCTTGTGTCTGTGTTTGTCCCCACCACCAACATTGCTTGACAACCAATGGTGTGTTTATGTTCCTGTAGCTTCAATAAGAGAGACCGATAGAATAAGTGCTAGGCTTACAAAGAATAAGTCCTGTGGCCGATTTCTTTGACTACAAATAACCCTTTCAGGCAGTGTTCCAGCATGGCTGCAGTCAAATGACTGAAACATGAATAAAAGAATACATACATATATATATATATATATATATACATATATATATATATATATACATATATGTATGTATGTATGTAAGTATATCTATATTTACATACATACATATAGCTTGTCTACCAATCACATGGCTCCGGGTTCAGTCCCACTGCGTGGCATCTTGGGCAAGTGTCTTCTGCTATAGCCCCGGGCCGACCAATGCCTTGTGAGTGGATTTGATAGACAGAAACTGAAAGAAGCCTGTCGTATATATGTATATATATATGTGTGTGTGTGTCTGTGTTTGTCCCCTAGCATTGCTTGACAACCGATGCTGGTGTGTTTACGTCCCCGTCACTTAGCGGTTCGGCAAAAAGAGACCGATAGAATAAGTACTGGAATTACAAAGAATAAGTCCCGGGGTCGATTTGCTCGACTAAAGGCGGTGCTCCAGCATGGCCGCAGTCAAATGACTGAAGCAAGTAAAAGAGTATATATATATACACACACGACAAGCTTCCATACAATATACATCTACCAAATTTCACTCACAAGGCGTTTGTGGATTGACTTGAGGCTACAGTAGAAGACACTGGCTCGTGGTACCATGCAGAAGAAAAGAACCTAAAAACCACATGGTTGTGAAGCATGCTCCCTAACCACATAGCCATACCTAACAGAATATTTAACCCATTTGTTACCCTTTTTCTGATCAAATACACCAACTTTGTTTCAATCAGTTTTAAAAATGAATGGAAAATTTGCACAAATAACATCCATTTTTGGGACATAAATTAAACTGAAATTTTGGTGGAAGGTTTTAACTTATATAAATTTAAAACCAGGGGTTTGATCATAGAACAAGTTGCATCTTCAGGCAGGCTGGTATCAAAAGGGTTTGATCATAGAACAAGGGGTAGCTTCAGGCACGCTGGTATCAAAAGGGTTTGATCATAGAACAAGGGGCAGCTTCAGGCAGGCAATTATCAAAAGGGTTTGATCATAGAACAAGGGGTAGCTTCAGGCACGCTGGTATCAAAAGGGTTTGATCATAGAACAAGGGGCAGCTTCAGGCAGGCAATTATCAAAAGGGTTTGATCATAGAACAAGGGGTAGCTTCAGGCACGCTGGTATCAAAAGGGTTTGATCATAGAACAAGGGGCAGCTTCAGGCAGGCAATTATCAAAAGGGTTTGATCATAGAACAAGGGGTAGCTTCAGGCACGCTGGTATCAAAAGGGTTTGATCATAGAACAGGGGGCAGCTTCAGGCACGCTGGTATCAAAAGGGTTTGATCATAGAACAAGGGGTAGCTTCAGGCAGGCTGGTATCAAAAGGGTTTGATCATAGAACAAGGGGCAGCTTCAGGCACGCTGGTATTAAAAGGGTTTGATCATAGACCAAGGGGCAGCTTCAGGCAGCTGGTATCAAAAGGGTTTGATCATAGAACAAGGGGTAGCTTCAGGCACGCTGGTATCAAAAGGGTTTGATCATAGAACAAGGGGCAGCTTCAGGCAGGCTGGTATCAAAAGGGTTTGATCATAGAACAAGGGGCAGCTTCAGGCACGCTGGTATCAAAAGGGTTTGATCATAGAACAAGGGGCAGCTTCAGGCAGGCTGGTATCAAAAGGGTTTGATCATAGAACAAGGGGCAGCTTCAGGCAGGCTGGTATCAAAAGGGTTTGATCATAGAACAAGAGGTAGCTTCAGGCAGGCTGGTATCAAAAGGGTTTGATCATAGAACAAAGGGCAGCTTCAGGCAGGCTGGTGTCAAAAGGGTTTAAACATAGACACAAATAAAACACATGCACACACACATACATATACACACAGAAACACATAATAACAAATACATTTTTTAAGATATTTATTCATATATGCTGAATGATTTCATAATGATGACATGTTTAATGACACGGGTTAAGAAAATTATATCACCATAGCGCTTATGTCAACAAGAGTGACTTCTTTAAAACAACACACCAGTTGCCTTCATCATAATAATACTGTAATATGTCCACATTATCGATATTCTGGCACAGGTCAACCAGTTCACCATCTTGGAAAACATGGTAATATCGGTAAAGAACACTATCATTGCAACTATCAGCTTTGGCTGAGGTTTTCTTCACTTTCTTTGTCCAGGGCAACAAAAGATCTTGTTGTTTGAAGCTGGTACGATTGACATGAACAGCAAGTTTTAAAGGTTCTTCAGCAGATTCATTGTTATCAGAATTGGCAGTTTTACTATTTGTTGGGGCCGGTTTGGTTTGGTGTTACCAATGTCTTCTTTGAGTTTGATGTCAGCTATTTCTGGAAGGTCGCTGTCACATTGTGAGGTATTGTTAACATTGAGTAATACGGACAGATTGTCCTTTTGGCTTGGTTTTGACTTTTTCCGAATGTACTTAGATTCTTGGTTGTCTATCTCTTGTTCCATTGCCCACACTTGAATTAGAGCCTTGCCTCCGGGACAGAGCAGCCTGACCAGTTCTTTCACAGCCTGAAGACGACGTTGCTGATAAAAAGAACGAAAGAAGGAAAAACAAATAATTTAATAATAATAATAATAATAATAATAATAATAATAATAAATGCCCTGATGCAGTACCAGGCAGTGGCTCTCATGGCTTCTGATCTTAACTGATTGCAAGTGTTATCATGTACAATGTTTTGTCTTGGTATAAAAGATGGGCTACAGCAAATATTCTGCTCAATACCACAGATTTGCTTGTCAGTTGTTTGACCTTAACCAGTTGAGCATGTCCCTTAGAAGCTGACGATATGTGCATCTCTGATCATGAGCAGAAGTAGTGGGGGAGCATCATGGTCCTGTGTTGAGAGGGATTCTTTGGGGTTTGAATAATTCACCTCTGGAAACATGGGTGTTTCGTTCAACATCCTTAAGCAACCCTTATTCAGGGACCTTTTGAGCAGGATGGGCTACTCGACCAGAAGAAAATTCTAACTGGGCCCCACCTGCAAGGTCATGTGCTGTTTATCTTGATATGAGATCACCATGTCGCGCACATATGGTTGTGATGCATGTGCCTGGTGTACCCTTATCAGACGGGTAGTCATGATGGGTATACGGCGCTTCGTATATTTTACCCCAGTGTCACTTTGATGGCATGCGACGACGACAACAACAACAATAGGTTGTTTAACCCCTTTTGCTACAATACAGTGCCTTTGTTTGAATTTATTTTGCAACTGTGCAGAAGCCCCTCCACTGGCTTGAAGCGAACAGCATGAATAACACACAATCATTGTCGTCATCGTCATCACCACCACCACATCGTTATCGTCATTATTATTATTTAATGTCCATGTTCCATGTTAGCACGAGTTGGACAGTTAAACAGGATCCAATGCCCTGCCCATCCCCCCAAAGAACTGCATCACGCTATACTGTTTACTTTGGTATAGATACCTTTTCTAATGCCAACTACTTTACAGCATGTATTGGGTGCTTTTTTTTTTTTCATGTGACAACACAAGGCAGCCTGCAAGACTATGAACCTCAAGGGGAGCAGCTTTATGCTAGGAGATGAAGATTAAAAGTATAAGAGAAGGGGCCAGAACAGAGGAGGTTTCTTGCAGTAGAGTAACATGACTACTCACATTTTAGAAGAGAAAGTGATCAGGGTTGAGCAGGGAAGAGATGAAAATAGCGATGATGAGGTGTCTGGGTGGACCCTCAGGGTACAAGGTTAGTAAGGTATATGGAAGAGTGAGAGATGGGGAGTGAGTGAGGTGTGTGTGTGTGAATATAATGAATGAAGAACAGATGTTGAGGGGTGGATAAGGAGTAGTCTAATGATACATGGAGGTGGTATTCTCTACAAAGGCGAGCTGGCAGGAACGTTAGCACGCCGGGCGAAATGCTTACCAGTATTTCGTTGTGAGTTCAAATTCCGCCGAGGTCGACTTTGCCTTTCATCCTTTCGGGGTCGATAAATTAAGTACCAGTTACGCACTGGGGTCGATGTAATCGACTTAATACCTATGTCTGTCCTTGTTTGTCCCCTCTGTGTTTAGCCCCTTGTGGGTAATAAATAAATAGGTATATGGAAGAGTGAGAGATGGGGAGTGAGTGAGGTGTGTGTGAATATAATGAATGAAGAACATGTTGAGGGGTGGATAAGGAGTAGTCTAATGATACATGGAGGTGGTATTCTCTATAAAAATTTATGTCTTGTCTTGGGGGGGGGGTCTGTCAAATGTAATGTTTATTTATTCACATTATTTTGAATTAATCAGGCAAGCTGGCAGAATTGTTAGCACGCCCAACGAAATGCTTAACAGTATTTCGTCCGTCTTCACATTTTGAATTCAAATGCTGCCAGGGGGGTCATCTTTGGCAATCCTCCTTTGGGGGTCAATAAAATAAGTACCCGTTGAGTACTGGGCTTGATGTAATTGACTATCTCCTTCCCTTAAATTTTCAGGCCTTGTGACTATAGTAGAAAGGTTCATTTTGAATTAATCAAGCATTATCTTATAGCTTAAGATTTTTATGATGAAACTGTTTATTTTTTAGAATCACATTATAGGGTAGATGTGGATGGAACCTACACTCGCCTCCTTATGAGAGCTCAAAATCTCTTGTGGAAGCGTCATACAACCAAAATGCAAATATATGGGAAACTACCACCTGTGTCATCTCTTGTGAAAGGTAGGAGAGTCCAGTTTGCTGGACATTGTTGTAGAGCTGAAAACGAGGCAATTTCTACTCTTCTCCTCTGGAAGCCATATACTCGCAATACCAGAGGGCGCACACTCTCCTACCCTGATGTAGGATACAGGCATCCAGCAACAGGACCTCCGTAATGCCATGATGGACCGTGAAGTCTGGCATAGCATGGTAAATTCCATTGTCTCGACCACGGTCGAACAATGATGATGATGATGAGATGTGAAAGGCTGATCTGGTTGGTTGGTGTATAAAACAGGTAGAATATTTTGGCCGGATATAGTCTGTTTAAATGGTAAATGGTTAAACAATTAAATTTAATCAAATGAGATCTACTTACTTTTGTGGACAGGTGATGAATGACTGCAATACAGATGCAGGCATCAAAGGTGTTTGATCTGAGAGGAATTGCCATCACATCACCCACAAACACCTCAAAATTCCGCTCTTTACATATATTTATTAGGTTTTCACTTCGATCTGAACCAATCTACAAAAATAAGTAATAAAAACAAATAAATATATTATTTTTAAAAAAAAGAGGAAATTTGAAAAAACAATACATCATCACCATCTTCATCATCATCATCATCAGGGTACAAACTCAAAGGCTGCCTCAGGCAGCACACTCTAGCTGTGCCCCTGTAGGGGTCACTCCGAAAAGCTCTATCTGCGACGATTTCATCTCAATCGAAGGAGAGGGGCTTTCTCCGTCCAGGTTGCGGATCCGTGGAATAAGCTGCCGGATGAGATAGTGAAGATGCCGACGACCACTCGGTTCAAAGTCTTCCTTGACCAAAAATGGCCTGAACTCTTTACATGAACACCACCCTGTACATAACTCCATGTCCCCCTACATGGCCTTGCATTTTGCTTTTTGAGCCAAAAAATTAACTAACTAACTAAGAACAATAGCAACCTTAACAGAAATGGTACAGTGTGACATACCTGATAAATTGAAGGATTGACACCAAAGTATTTGCCATTTCCACAGCCTATGTCAGCCACTAAAGCACCGTCTTGGAGTGATTGTAGGAATTCTTTCACTTTGGGCCAAGGAGAGTGTCTTGTGCGGCTGAAGTGATCGGCAATTTCATTGTAGACCTAAAGTGAGGAATATAACAAAAGAGAATTCTCCGCCTTAATCAATATGAAATCAAAACTAAATTATCAACAGACAAGAAAAATATTAGCCAAAAAGACTAAAACAATTTTTTGTTTTTTTTATCAAGGTAAACTTATCCCCATACTAGAATATACAGATATAGAAATTTACCATAATGTAGAACTACATATGCTACTAATACAGCACTATATTGATATAGTATCCAATATTAGTCCATATTGATATAGTTCCATATCATAATGCAATACTATACTTACTACTAATACAATATCTTATAAATATAGTATCTCATACTGGTACAGTACTATATTGATAGAATGAAAGCAGAGAATGGTGACTGTGGTTGAGTCGTTATCAATATCTCCATCCATATTCACAAACACTGAATTCAGTCCTGTTCTCAAACACTTCTAGATCACCTGAGAGCGAGAGAGAGAGAGAGTTCGTACATACATACATACATACATACATATATTAAGGCGTATTCCATTAGGAACGTAGCAGAGTACAAATCAGAACTCATTCACCCTTAGAATTATCAAACAGCCGGTAGTATAACAGAAGGCGGCGGGCTGGCAGAAACGTTAGCGCGCCGGGCGAAATGCGTAGCCGTATTTCGTCTGCCGTTACATTCTGAGTTCAAATTCCGCCAAGGTCGACTTTGCCTTTCATCCTTTCGGGGTCGATTAATTAAGTACCAGTTACATACTGGGGTCGATGTAATCGACTTAATCCGTGTGTTGTCCTTGTTTTTCCCCTCTATGTTTAGCCCCTTGTGGGTAGTAAAGAAATAGGAAGTATAACAGTATACTTTCAAGTCTAGGTTTAAGCATTCATTCAGTGTGAAAATAAAATTTGATAAAATAGAGATAACAAGAAGGAGTATGGTTAGACAGCTATTTAATAAACACTACACATGTTTCAATACAACATAGATCTGCATATACACAAACCTACCAACCCACCCAGCTATCCTGGATTCTTTGTCCCAATTCCCTTTTTATCCACTTTCTTGTACCTTGAGAACATGCCCTGACACCTCTTCTTCACCATCCTTTCTCCTTTCCCTGCTGGGGTAGCCATTTGGCTCCTCAACAGCCAGACATCTGTTCGTGACCCTCTATCATAATTTAGTCTCTCAACACCTGGCACAAAACCATCTCCTTCGATACTGCGCCCACCCCCATTCTGCTAAGGGGTCTTGTCTTGCAAGTTTCTTGATGACCTCACTAGTGCTGGTGCCATGAAAAGAATAGCCAGTACACTCTGTAAAGTGGTTGGCATTAGGAAGAGCATCCAGTCACAGAAACCATACCAAAGCAGGCAATGGAGCACAACACAGCCCTCATTAAATCTTGTTGGATCATGCAACCCATGCTAACATGGAATATAGACATATGATGATGATGATATAGCACCTCATACTAGACTTTACTGACACTGTTTTATAATCAATTTAGTAACCCACAGTAGACCATACTGATACAGTTCTTAGTTGGATATAGTGCCCCATACTGGAACATACAAATACAGTACTACATCGATATAGTATGTACAAAGCTTTGTTTAAAGTCATGTAAATAGTTTTACCGAAATGGCAAGAAGAAATTTAAAGTAGAAGCAGTCATCAGCAAGAGAGGAACTTGTTTCAGCACAAAGGGATCCTACCCAAAAACGTTAGACTTCTCTCCTTCACAACAAAATTCATTCTACATCACAAACCTTTTACCAATACAGACCATCCCTAGCTGCACCAGATTCTACAAATTTGACTGGGATATAAAATCATCATCATTTAACATCTGTCATCCATGCTTGTATGGGTCACGACAGTTTGACTGCATCCAGTGAGCAACAAGGCTGCATCATGATCCATGTCACCTTTGGCATGGCTCCTACAGCTGGATTCCCTTCTTAATACCAACACCTTTACAGAGTGTACTGGGTGCTTTTTTTCATATCATTGACACTAGTGAGATTGCCACTGTTCCTTAATAGCAGTCAAGTGATTTCATAGATGCTCCCCTGATAATACTCAACGGTGTAAGTCAGAAGAGCTTGAGGCAGGAGGCATCAACTGGTGGACTATAGCTCATATGTAGTTCTCTGACGACTCCTCTACATGCCTCAGACAGGTTTGTAAAAATTTTCCTAATACAAGGTATCTGTCAGTCATTGAGCAGTTAATGGCTTTTAGATTTGTTTAATTTTTGCTTTCATAACCATGGACATAGATGTGTGATTGAGTTCCTTTGCATGCCACCTTGGGCAAATGTCTTCTACTATAAACTTGAGCTGACCAAAGACTCATGAGTAGATTTGGTAGACAGAAACTGAAAGAAGTCCATGATGTGTGTGTACACACAGATGTATTTGTTTGTGTATTTGTGTGTACCCTTGTCTTCCTACCACATGATAGATGTAAACAATGATGCAATCATACAAGTGAAGTTGTTCATTTCCAATGTTCCATCAAAAGCAAGTCTGGCCATGGGGAAATATAACCTTGCTTGGAAACAGGTGAGGGTTCATCATCATCATCGTTTAGCATCCGCTTTCCATGCTAGTATGGGTTGGACGGTTCAACTGGGGTCTGGGAAGCCAGAAGGCTGCACCAGGCCCAGTCTGATCTGGCAATGTTTCTACGGCTGGATGCCCTTCCTAACGCCAACCACTCCGTGAATGTAGTGAGTGCTTTTTACGTGCCAGACGAGGCTGGCAAACGGCCACGATCTGGTGCTTTTTACATGCCACCGGCACGAGGCCAGGTTGGTAACAGGAAAGGCATCCAGCTGTAGAAAATCTGCCTCAATGAATTATATCTGACCCATAGAAGTACCTATTTATTTCATTATGTGTGTGTGTGTGTGTCTACCCTTGCCTTGGCATCATATGGCGTTTGTAAAGTGGATATCACCAGGATAAAGCAATGTTCCTTTCCAATCACCAGTGGAAAACATACTTGACCATGGGGCAAATATTACCTTGCTTGGAAACAGGTGAGGTGGGGGGATGGTGACAGGAAGGGCATCAGGTTGTAAAAAATCCACCTCAACAAATACCATCTGACCCACACAGGCTTAGAGAAGCAGATGCTAGATGAGGATAATGAAGATGATGATGATGAACTCTGCTAGTAAAAGAAATGGAGGGATACATGAGGATATTTTTATATGTAAGGTCTGATACAATAGACATATACTCTTTTACTTGTTTCAGTCATGTGACTGTGACCATGCTGGAGCACTGCCTTTAGTCAAGCAAAGCAAGCCCAGGAACTTATTCTTTGTAAGCCTAGTACTTATTCTATCCATCTCTTTTGCCGAACTGCTAAGTTACGGGGACATAAACACACCAGCATCGGTTGTCAAGCAATGTTGGGGGGACAAACACAGATACACAAACATATACACACACATACATATATATATATATATATGAATCGAAATCGATCAACATCAATGGAAATTGCAGCTGTGATACTAGTGCCGGTGGCACGTAAGAGAACCATCCGAATGTGGCCGTTGCCAGTGTCGCTCCGACTGGCCTTGTGCCGGTGGCACATAAAAAGCACCATCCGATCGTGGCCGTTTGCCAGACTCGTCTGGCACGTAAAAAGCACCCACTACATTCACGGAGTGGTTGGCATTAGGAAGGGCATCCAGCCGTAGAAACATTGCCAGATCAGACTGGGCCTGGTGCAGCCTTCTGGCTTCCCAGACCCCAGTTGAACCGTCCAACCCATGCTAGCATGGAAAGCGGACGCTAAACGATGATGATGATGATGATATATATACATATATATACATATATACAACAGGCTTCTTTCAGTTTCCGTCTACCAAATCCACTCACAAGGCTTTGGTTGGCCTGAGGCTATATTAGAAGACACTTGCCCAAGGTGCCATGAAGTGGGACTGAACCCGGAACCATGTGGTTGGTAAGCAAGCTACTTACCACACAGCCACTCCTACGCCTGGGCAAAGGGTAAATGTAAAAATATCAAAAATGTGCGATTACAAATAGGGGTGGCTGATCCCTGGCTTTATGCAGGTACCCCTTGCTTTACATCTGTTGTAAAAGAAAAAAATATTGTTTGATTGGTTACCTGATGGACGTGAGTGACTTCTAAATTGGCAGCTCTAGTCTCTGGGACTTCAAGAGAGGATGGATCCAGTTTACTGTAAAACACATAAAATAGAAATATACTTTTCACTTAAATTTTCAGAAAGATCTTTAAAAATCTCATAAACCAATCACTACAACAACAGCAACCACAACACTGTCACCATTGCTGCCAACACCACCAACATCATCATCATCATCATTCTAAGCAAGGTAATATTTCCCTGTGACCAGACACGTTTTTCATAGAAATATTGGAAAGGAACGACACTGCTTGAATGACAGTGACACAAATCTACAACAACCATACAATGTCAAGACAAGGAAACACAAACATATACTCTCTCCCTCACTCTCTCACACACACACACACACACATGCATATAAAGCCTTTTTCATTGGAAATAAAATTGGCAGTCTCTCCTGCGACTCATGTTTCACATCATTGTGATCTTCAGGCATGAAACTGACAAACTGTCATCTTCAATTTCAATTAAAAGATTCACAACCTCTACAGCACGTATTGAGCACTCTCCTCTCCTTTGTCTGACATAAACCAATGAACACACACACACTCACATATATATATGGGCTTCTTTCAGTTTCTGCCTTCGAGCTCCACTTACAAGGCTTTGGTCAGCCTGGTGCTATTGTAGAAAACATTTGCTCAAGATGTCACGCAGTAGGACTGAACATGGAAACATGTTAGTTAGTTAGTTAGTTAGTTAATTTTTTGGCTCAAAAAGCAAAAAACAAGGCCATGTAGGGGGACATGTAAAGAGTTCAGGCCACTTGAGGTCAAGGGAGACTTTGAACCGAGCGGTCGTCGGCATCTTCACCATCTCGTCTGGCAGCTTATTCCACGGATCCGCAACACGGATGGAGAAAGCCCCTCTCCTTCGATTGAGATGAAATCGTCGCAGATAGAGCTTTTCGGAATGACCCCGCAGCCGACGCTCTGGAGCAGGAGTGAAGAACAGCTCTTTCGAGAGGTTACACTTCCCGCTTATGATGTTGTGAGCAAGAATGAGATCTCCATGGCGGCGGCGTTTTTCTAGAGAATAAAGTTCGAGCGTCTTCAGCCTTTCTTCATAAGACAAATTCTTTGTGGGAAGGCAAACTTCTTAACCACACAACTACTCCTGGGCCTTAGTTATTTAATGAGTATCATCTAAATTATGTTTCATGTTATAAAATATGGAAACCATTGTTTCTAAACACAATGGTGACAGGTTAATGAAACACACAAATGGAAGTCAAATCATAATGTTACAGATTATTAAACTCATCTTTAAATTGTAATGCTTACAATATTTAGGACACAGACATGGCTATGTGGTTACAAAGTTCACTTCAAAACCTCATGGTTTCAAGTTCAGTCCTAGTGCATGGTACCTTGAGCAATTGTGGGGAGAGGTAGAGGGGGGGATCAAAATTTGGATTTCTCTCTTTACTCTCTCTTTTACTTGTTTCAGTCATTTGACTGCGGCCATGCTGGAGCACCGCCTTTAATCGAGCAACTCGACCCCGGGACTTATTCTTTTGTAAGCCCAGTACTTATTCTATTGGTCTCTTTTGCCGAACCGTTAAGTAACGGGGACATAAACACACCAGCATCAGTTG